>NW_020862260.1:37592-181347 GCF_003713205.1 Coffea eugenioides | reverse complement strand
GAATCAATACAGGGCAGGGTGAAAAACGGGTCCAAAGTTCCTGTCAGAACTGTCCAAATTCAAAGGCAGTTCTGAAAACCGATCTTGTTGTGGTCATAACTGGAGCTACGGATCTTAGATTTGGATTCACTTTATACTGTTTCGAAGTTAAGACATAAACCTACATTTCTTATGAGGACCTCCAAAGCCAAATCATACATTTTCATGGTCAAAAATGGAAATTTCCACGAAAATAGAAATCTAGGAGCGAAACAGGGCGCATGGCAGTCAAGGGTATTTCGGTCATTTCACATGATACAGTACTCTGATTGAGCTGAAATTTTATAGGTAGCTAGCTTACTCAATTACCAACAACTTTCATGTTTTAGGAAAAGGCTGATTCGGTCTCTAACATGCCCAAATAAATCCGGTCAGAACAGGCAAATTTGAAACCCTAAACCTGGAATTTCCGCACAAAGCTGAAATTTTCCGCATCCAACTACAACTAACATATAAAAGCCTCATTTTACACCATATCAAACCATTATACATGGGCAACCACTAATAATCATATAAAATCAGAAAAATCCCCAATAATATCTGAAATTTAACTAATTCCACCTCAAACCACAAAATCTTCCATAAAATAACATGTTTAGCCACTACAAGCTACTAATTGACCATTATTAGGAACAAAAGGGAGTTTCCAAGCAAAATACCTTGACACCCCAAGAAAGGTAGTAGCTTAGGTTTCTTTCTTCCAAAACAACTCCACCAAGTCCTTGAAACACCCTTAGCAAATCACTTTTATGGATAAATTCAAGATTTAATCGGTTGGTTTGCAAGATCCAAGCAAGAAATGAAAGATATAAGTTGAAGGTTTTCTTTCTTTTCCTCCCTCAGAGGTTCGGCCCTCTCTCTCTTTATTTCTTTCTTATTTTTGTTGTTTAATAACTTGGTTCCTCTTGAATATTCTAGATATAAGCTTAGTCATAAGCCTAGTCAACACATGAGAAGATATTTTCTTATCACCCAATCACATAAAAGTTTCCATTTTGCTCCTTTAACCCTTACACTTCAACTTACCATTTTATTCCACTCTTGCCCTTGAACATTTGAACTCCTTACAATTTACTCCATAGGACTTAAACTTAATCTAGTCCAATCTCATTAACCTTACTTAGTTTCTCTACTAAGCACCTTCCTATCTTAATCACCTATATCTAAACATACTTTATTCTACATCAAAGCAATTAAACAACAACCTTTTGTCATAAGCAAAAATTAGGGTTTTAATAAAATTCCAAATTAAGGTTTTTTTCTTTTAATTCTAAAAGTAAAATCACATGTAAAGAATTACCATCATCCTTAAAAATCAAATTTTATAGCAAAATTTAGCACTAATAATCCTTATTCAAAATTAAGGACAAATCGGGATCTCACACTAGGAGTTGTGAGGGAAGTCCAGGCCCTCTTTCTCTCAAAGGGTCTGCTTCTGGGTAGGCGGTCAAAGGTATTCTTTCGGGTCTGACCAGGTCGCGCGTTTCCCAAGTTTACGTTCTTTATGCGCCTGTATTTCCTCAGCCTTTCTTGTGCGCTTTTCAAGCGATTGGCTTCCTCCGCATTAGCTTTCTCGTGAGCTCGGTCCAGCATCTCCCGAACTGACTTGGGAGGTTCTCCACGAACTCGGTGTATAGTTTCTGATTGCACAGTCCATTGATGAAGGCGGCCATGATGACCTTATCATCCCGATCCCGAATCTGGAGGGACTCGTTGTTGAATCGCACCATGTATTCACGCAGCGACTCCTCAAGCTTTTGATGAATCGTCATCAGGTGAGCAGTAATCTTGGAAAAGGCTCGTGGCGAAACGAACTAAGGTTCAACAGTCGCACGAGCTGGTTGAAGGACCGAATTGACCTGGGAGGTACTCTCTGGAACCACTGACGCTCCCTTCCTTCCAGGAACATCGAGAAGGTCTTGCATCTGATTGCAGCAGCAGCTGTTTGTAGGCACATTTGTGTCAAGAATGCGAACAGGTGATCCTCCGAGTCCGTGGTCGCATTGTAGGATTTCATGGTCAGTATTTTGAACTTAGCGGACAGCGGGTAGTCCTCGATGTCTAGCACAAAGGGGGAGGCGGTATATTTGCCCGCCTCTGAATCTAGCAAAAGATCCAGTTCGTCCTGTATCTGGTACTCGTCTCTCTTTGAGAGGGCTCCCTTCGCGGGAACCCCGGAAGGGCTCAGGGTGTTCTGTTTGGGAGTTCCTGTGAGAGAGCTCCAGAATTTCGATCTGTTCACTCGTGAGCTCCTTCCGTGCCCGCTTCTGCCGGGGATTGAGGCTTCCCGTTCGAGATTCTGATGGTTCAATTCCACCCGTCTTTCGTGCCTTGGGCTCCTGGTCTTGATGGTCTCCGGTCTGCCCTTTGAGGTAGCTCATGATTGCTTCGAAAGTAGGCATATTGTCCGCCACAGTTTGCACTAGTTGTTTGGGCGGGATCCGCCAGAGCTCCGGGCCCTCATCCTTCGGAGTTGGATCTTGACTGGGATTTTGGGGGTCACTCCGCTCGTTCCCCTTGGATTCATCAACATTCTTCTGAGATCTAGTCTTCGGCATGTTTTCGCAATAGAAGAATTACGATTCCCACAGACGGCGCCAATTGATAGGACGGCCGAGAGCGCGATCCGAATTGAGCAGCGCTGAATTGAGCGAACTGAGATGGAGCGAATTGGTACTAACGGGGTGAGCGAACTGACCTGCAAGAGAGACTAACGACGGG
The DNA here is from genome assembly GCF_003713205.1 of Coffea eugenioides. Taxonomy (NCBI): domain Eukaryota; kingdom Viridiplantae; phylum Streptophyta; class Magnoliopsida; order Gentianales; family Rubiaceae; genus Coffea; species Coffea eugenioides. Next base: position 178,587 of record NW_020862260.1, on the reverse strand, counting down.
GGTTGGTTCTCTGGTGTAGCTCCGACAGTCAAGTCAGTGATAGCCGTGAATAGAGCGACAGTATTGATTGCTGTAGAAAAAGTGTACCTTGTCTTGTCCCATTGTGTTGTATTTATAGAGTTCTTAGCGGTAGTTTCCTTATAGGATTAATAGTCCTAGTAGAGAGGGAGTCCTCTTAGGGCTCCGTTTGCTGGTTCCGAGAAGTTCGAGAGCTGCGGCCCACCAGGCCCATCTAGCGAGGAGGCGACGGCAACGTGCGAGCTGACTACCATTTGTTCCGAACTGATCGAACCTAACTGACAGATCACCGAGTCTGAACTGACACGTGGCCGTGGTGGATTGGCCCCACCACACCCTCCAAACTTAGGACCATTTCACCATGGTTATGAAGATTAAATGGGAATATATTCTCATAAGATAACGAGAAGAAGACAAGAAGCCATCACCAAAGACCTCATCACCAGATGACGAGGTAAGGAACCCATCACATGATGAGAAGCTGAACAAGGAGAATACCCCATGTTGATCAAAACCGAAGAGTTAAGCTCCTTAAATAACAAACTCTAATCACATAATGAATAGGGAAGAGAATTCAAATTGATCTCATCATGATGAAATCTGATGAACTGAGATACCAAAAAAGCAAAATCCAGTTATAGGATGACTAGATAAGAAAACATGTGTATACCTATCTCAGTGAAAATCGATGAGTTGAGGTCCTCGAAAGCAATCTCTAGTTACACAATGACTAGGGAAAAGAATAAGAGCCAACCTCACCTAGATGAAAGTCACTAAATTAAAGTTCTCCTAGACCAAAATCTGGTTCTTGAAAAGCTCATAGGATGATGAGCTGAACTATGAGTAGAGGCCATCAGAATATACTGAATTGCAGAGGCTCTTAAAAGATGCTAAACTGTAGAGGTCATCAAAAGATACTGAACTCATCAAAAGATGCCGAACTATAGAGGTTGTCATACAATGTCGGATGGTCGAGCTCATTAAAAGATGACGAACTACAAAGTTCACCAAAAGATGACGAACTTAAAAGATCATCACAAGGTGATGGGTTGGTTTACGAAGAAAGTTCATCACAACATGATAAGCTTATTTGCGAGCAAAAGGCATCGAAAGATGCCAAACTACAGAGGTCATCAAAAGATGCCAAATTGCCAAGCTCATCAAAAGATGTCAAACTGTGGAGGTCATCAAAAGATGCTGAATTGCTAAGCTCATCAAAAGAGACAAACCACAAAGTTCACCAAAAGATGACGAACTAAAGAGGTCATTACAAGGTGATGAGTTGGTTTACAAAAAAAGCTCATTACAAGATGATGAGTTGAGTTGTGAGTAGAAGGCATCAAAAGATATCGAACTACAGAGGTCATCAAAACATGGCAAACTACAGCGGTCATCAAAAGATGATAAAGTACAAAATTTGTCAAAAGATGACGAACTATAGAATTCATCACAAGGTAATGAGCTATTCTATGAGAAGAGCTCTCACACACTACTGAGCTAACATATAAGCTAACATCACCACGATAAAATTGATTGTCTAAAGTTTTGATGAGTTAAGTTGGCACTATAATTTAGACGATTTGAACTAAGTTATCATAATAACATAGGGGTTAAAGCTTTCTAGATCATTTGTAGCAATCTATGTATACAAGATTGTCAATTAGTATCTTTTGTGAACTCTTGGTCAAAATTATCTGCCAAGATAGTATAACCAATTAGAAATATATGCATAGGTAATAGATCGAATCTGTCTCGAATTGGAAAATATCTGATTTGGGGGCCTATTGTAGAGGCTAGAAAAATTAATACATGACATATATCATGGCCGAACTATCATAGCTGAGCTATTATGGCAGAATGGTCGAACGACGTTGGTTGGACATAGCCAAACTATTTGTATGTCTGAGTCTATAGATAAGGCTAATCTTGTTATTAATGGATAAGTGAATGAACTACTGATAGATAGCAGTGGACCTTTGACAAAAAAAAAAAGAATGAACAATGGGAATTATCTCCAATCACTTGATAACATTTCTAAATGATCATCCAAACTAATGAGATAATCACTAAAGGATTATCTCTATTAGGAACTCATGTGATAATCATCTATATCTATATGTATTACAAAGTGGGTTTTTAGGAGAGAGCCTCTCAATGGCTTCCAAACTTCTCATTCTTTTTTCTAAATTTTTGTATTTATTTTAATACATAAAAGTAGTGCATTATAACCAATCCTATCACCAGTCAAATTTAAAATTTAAAAACTTTCCCACTATCTACTTCATAAACCGTCTATAGTTTGTTATTTATACGTTAAATCCTTTTTACTCCTTAATTAAAGACAAATGCTCATTCGCATGCTATTTTAATACAATTTTACATTTTTATAATTAAGAAATATTTATCACTAAACTAATTCTATAACCACCTCTACAAATGAGCTTTGCAAATTACAATCATGTTTCAAAAAAATCACAAATGTGCAACTAAATGTAAAGTTGAGGGGGTAAAGTGCAACTAAATGTAAAGTTAAGGGGTTTACTATATTTAACCTTAAAAAAAATCCCAAGAACGGAACAATTGTTTTTTTTCCCTTAAGGATGGCCGGACATCCATGTGCAATGGACTTTCCCTTTCTTAATGAACATAAGATGGCCAATTTATTTATTTTTTAAAAATGAATAGGGCTGTTTCAGATCCCAAAAAAAAAAAAAGAAACAAACCCAAGTTCCTCCATTGTTATGATTTTTTTCACCATTATTCTAAGAAATTTGCTAAATTGAGTTCTTTAGGGCAAAGAATAAGATGTGTGACCAGTCCCCCCCTTTTTTTTTATTTGCGTGACTAGCCTATTGTTGACAAAAGTTTAAATTTTTAAAAAGTATACAAAAATTAGGGGAGATAATATTAGGAGTTTATAGTAAATTCATCACACTTCTGGTGTGGTTTTCGCCTGTTTAATACCATGAAAGAATAGAATAAGCTATTATCAATTATTACACGCTAAGTAGAATTCAGAAACATACAACATGATCAAGAAATAGCAAAACCAATTAGGACTAGATTTTGACCCCAAAAAATTAGCACTAGATGCCACTGGCACGTTGCCGTAACTTGCAATGCTAATTAGGACTATTTAGTACTTTTTTTTTGGGCAAGGAATTAGGACACTATCAAGCTTATTTAGGCAAACTTTATCTCATCGGTGATTTGAGTATATTATCAAGTTATTGAGTATACTACAAATCCTATAATCATGCTCACATTTTCCCCACATTTTCCCCACGTTTCCCACTCCAATTAAGAGTCCTCCAATTTAAGAAATGTTTATCTCTTAACTAATCCAATAACCGCTCCTAAAAATCCTATAATCATGCTCACGTTTTTCCTATATGTTTTCCACTTTCCCACTTCAATTAAGAGTCCTCTAATTTAAGAATTCCACTCCAATTAAAAGTCCTGATACGAAATATGGGCCGCTTATGGGCCATGTTTTGGGCTGCAAGAGATTGAATCTTTTAGTAATAGTTAGTAGTTTATTTTCTAGATTCCTATTTTATTTGCTAGGAATAAATTCGGTCCAAGACCTCATGTTGAGTTGGATCCGATTTATAGAGTCTAGGCTCACTATAACTTAAGTTGGTTAATTAGCTTTTATTGGGTTATGTTGGGCCAGCTTAAAGCTTTCATTGGATCAATTATAAGCTGACCATTAGATAGTGGATTTGAGTAGTGGAATCGGGCCAAAGGCCTAGCCTAGCCGAGTTAGGGTTTTGTCTTGTAAGGCTATATATAGCCTAGGTTTTCATTCATTAGGGAAAAATTCAGATTTTATAAAATATATGTGAGTTATTTCACTCTCTCTTGCCTCAAGAGAATTTCCTTTGAATACTTGAGAATTAATCTCAAGCTGTTCATTGAACTTATCAATCAAGTAGTCTCCTTGATTGTGGCGTTCGTCTATCCATACTTTTGGTTCACTAAATTTGCTAGTCGTGGGTTAAGGAATCTCCTTAGTTCGTGGCTCGTGATTCTAGAAGGGTCAAAGTTCCGCCAATCATCCCAACTTGGTGTTCGTCTAGATCCGTCTCACATCAGTTGGTATCCAGAGCTAGTCGACGACATCAAGTATATCCCGTTGAGTTTGTTCGTAAGCTTTCTAGTCAATTTTATTTTGCAATTCTGGTCGTGTCTTCCTTTGTGTCAAGTCCGATTGTTATTACAAAAAAAAAAAATTCTGTCCGCCTTTGTTGTCTTGTTGAGTCACTCTTTGATTTCTTTTGCTTCGTGTCCACTTCGTGCATTACTTGTTGTGTGATTCTGTCTTGAAGCCTGCCTTCAAGTGTAGCCGTGTTTTGTTCGTTGCATATTCTGTTTAAATATCAAACAAAAAAAAAAAAATTTCTGCGACGGCTAGGGTTTTCACTTGCAACTAGGGTTTCCTTGGGTGCAAGTTTCTTGCCAAATCTGTCCAAACTTTAGTTTATTCCACCAAGTTGTTTTCATTAATTTCCTAAACTGATTTTTGTGGTTAAACTTGTTTGGGGTTGGAATCTTGAAGAGGAACTACAATAATCTAGGGTTTCTTGAGTTCCTTGAAACTAATCTTGAAGTCTTGAAACTTTGATACATGTCTTGATAGTTGTTGGAGGATTGAAGGAGAACATTGGTTTGACATTAAATTCTGGAATTTTACCCAAGAACAGCCGAGTAATTGTGTGTTCTTAGAGTCAAAAAAAAAACAAAAAAAACAAAGGGCATTCGGGTGACAAACCACAAAGGAGGAAGCCGCACTTTTATTTGCCAATTCTGTCTTGTTGCAATTGTTCCAACAAACCAGAAAATTACATCAAGAAAAGCATACTCAAAAGTTTTGACCAACCTCCTCTTGAAAATCTTGCACACCTTGGGTCTTGATCACTTGTATCACCCGTTGAGATTTTTGAGGAACTTGACCATCTTGGTTCTTGAATATTTGCACCTCCCTACGTATAAACAGTTTCTTGTACGTCCTTGCATCCATACGGGGCTTTCTTGGCTTAGGAGTAAACCTCTTGGGAGTTTCTTGAGCAGGCCGCTTGGGGTATTCTTGGGTGACGTTGCTTGTGTCATCTTGTGAAGCCATTGTTTAGCACCAAGCGTCAAAACTGTCCTTGTGTGGAGCAAAGAGGGGAGGGCCGAATTGTTGTTCTTGAGGGAGAGTAGGGGACGAAAATTTTGAGGGGATTTAAGAAGAGGCAATTCTGGAAAATTTTGGGGTTAGGAAGCTACCAAATCTGGAAAAATTTTTAGGAAATTCCAGCCGACTTTGAGGGGAATTTAAAAAGACAAGAAATCTGGAATTTTTTTCGTGGAAGCTATTCTGATTTGATAAGGTAACAAATCTGGAAATTTTCAGCGGTTAGGAAGGTTTGGAAGGTTTAAAAGGAGCAGAAATCTGGAAATTTTTTTAGCTACCAAATTCTGATTTGTTATAGCCGACTTTAGGAAGGTTTTTGGAGAGGGAATCTGGAAAAATTTTGGTAATAATTCTGTTTGGTTAGCCGACTTTAAGGAAATTTCCAAATAAGTCCAACACCTAACTTGTTTCCAAAAATCAATTGGGCAATTAAGTAAAGCACTTGGGAACTCCATCATCGTACTTGGACTTTCTTTTTCTTTGTACATCAATTTTTTCCTCTTCCATTCCTTATTCATTACTTGAGCTTTCCATTTCTACTTTTTGTTTCCTTGTTCCTTTGATACAATTGGGAGCTATATTGATTAAAGTTTGATTGAACTTCCTTGAGAAAATTTCTGATTTCTTCAAAGGAAACAAACAAGTGGTTTGAGAAGTGAATTGGTGAGAGCATTAGAGTGCCATACACACTTGAGTGAAAACACGAGAGGAGTGAAACACGTAAGGGAGCGAGTGAGGACTGTTCTACTAATTTTGTTGAGTTTTGCAGGTAATAAAAGTATGAGACAAACGAATGCTCAACTGGAGCTTCACCATCTTGTGCCTAAAGGAGTAAATACTGTGGCATTGCGTGAGATAACTGAGCAATTGGAAATCATCAAAGCTCAAAAAAATGATTGGTTTTATACACGTTGCCATATCAAGGATAAAGTTTGCAGCTTAGCCATTGATAAGGGTTGTGAAGTTAATCTCGCAAGTACTGTCTTGGTTGAGAAATTGAATCTTCCAACCATTGATCATCTTCGACCTTACAAGTTGCAAAGTGATAGTGGTGATATTTGGATTACTAAGCACACACTTGTTCCTTTTCGTATTGGTCAATACGTGGATGAGGTGTTGTGTGATGTGGTTCCCATTCAAGTGACGCATGTGCTGTTGGGACAATGGTGGATGTTTAATCGAGAAGTCAAATATGATGGATATACTAATAAGTATTCCTTCACATTTAATGGCCGTCGTACCAGGCTTGTGTCGCTTAACTCTAAGCAACTTTGTATTGATCTAGCATACATGAAGAGTGAGCATGAGCGTTATAGTATGAAGAAAGAGCTGGAGGAGAGAATTGTGACTGAAGAGGTAAAATTCGAGGGAGTTGAAAAGGAGAAAGAGGTTGAGAATAATGAGGGGAAAAAGTCAGCTACTGAGCATGAACAAGAGATTAAAAATTCTAAGAGTAAGCTGATTGTGAGAAAGGATGTGAGACCATATGTTTTTTCTAACGATCTTGACTCTACTTTGTTTAGTGTTTCTACTTTTATGCAGGTTAAGCAAGGAAAAATTGAGTTGATCTTGGCATGTTCTATGCCTAAATCCATTGGTGAATATCAAACTTTTCATGGAGTTTGCACCTTAAGTGTTGTCTCTCTTTGTCATCCACTGATGTTCAACGTCAACCATAAGCCTGATTTGCTTGTTGGGAGGAATAATGAAGTTTCAAAGGGAGTTTCTACACTTGAAACTTGTTATAAATTTCCTTCTTATTTTGTTGGTGACAATCCTTTCCTCATTGGTCCAAATTCTGATTCCTTACAACCTGATTTTATTCTTCAATTTGAAGGTACAGAAGCTGCCTATCTCGATCTTACTCCATTTGTGCAAGATAGGCCATACCAACAACAACTTGCAATGAATTTTGTAACTTTGCAAAATCATGTCTGGGACTTTTCTAACCTGATTGAGCATTACTATGAAGATCCTTATCTTGTGAATGTGAATGGTAAGCTATCAAGTGATTTTATACCTACAAATGCTAATCGTGTGATTTATTGTGTAGGTCCAAATTCGACCATTCATGACACAGGACTGATTAGAGAGCTTTGGAGTGGTTGGAGTCAAGCCTTGAGTTTTCCATGGCAGATTGTGAGCATTTTCAAGCTGACCAAGAGACATGTGCACCGAATTACAATAATCATGACGTATGCAAGTATCATTCATTCTAAGAGAGCCAATATGTGGAGATTTGAAGTTTCATACTGCCAATTCTTGTAGTACTATTCATTTCCAAACACGATTTGAGGACAAATCTTTTTCAAGAGGAGGGGAATGATACGAAATATGGGCCGCTTATGGGCCATGTTTTGGGCTGCAAGAGATTGAATCTTTTAGTAATAGTTAGTAGTTTATTTTCTAGATTCCTATTTTATTTTCTAGGAATAAATTCGGTCCAAGACCTCATGTTGAGTTGGATCCGATTTATAGAGTCTAGGCTCACTATAACTTAAGTTGGTTAATTAGCTTTTATTGGGTTATGTTGGGCCAGCTTAAAGCCTTCATTGGATCAATTATAAGCTGACCATTAGATAGTGGATTTGAGTAGTGGAATCGGGCCAAAGGCCTAGCCTAGCCGAGTTAGGGTTTTGTCTTGTAAGGCTATATATAGCCTAGGTTTTCATTCATTAGGGGGAGAATTCAGATTTTATAAAATATATGTGAGTTATTTCACTCTCTCTTGCCTCAAGAGAATTTCCTTTGAATACTTGAGAATTAATCTCAAGTTGTTCATCGAATTTATCAATCAAGTAGTCTCCTTGATTGTGGCGTTCTTCTATCCATACTTTTGGTTCACTAAATTTGCTAGTCGTGGGTTAAGGAATCTCCTTAGTTCGTGGCTCGTGATTCTAGAAGGGTCAAAGTTCCGCCAATCATCCCAACTTGGTGTTCGTCTAGATCCGTCTCACATCAAGTCCTCCAAAACATAGCATCCTGATTCAACTTTCTTGCGTGCTCACTCCAATTAAGAGAACTTTCTTGCGTTTTCCCTAAGAACTTATTATCTCATTCAACTTTTTTATGGTATCCATCTTAGCCCTTAACCTAATTTCAATATGGAACATGCCCGCCTACAAGCATTTCAACGACAGCTAAATTTCAAACTCGCAAGATTGCAAAGGAGCAAACATTTGTTTAAAAAACAAAACGTACACCGCAACGATTTCGCACAGCAGTTCGAAAAATTTCAGCAACTTTGCATTAACGAAAGAGAAATCTCACATCAAATTCGAAGGACAAAATCCCAACTACACTGATTAAAATGTCGTTCGCATCAAATTAGAAATTCCGGTACTATTTATTCTTTAAACATTTGCATTTCCATTGTTTTTTTAAATATTATTCCCAATAATGTAATATTTTTGATTGATTATTGCTGTTATTGTCTTTCGTCTTTAAATAGAAGTGAAATGTTAGGTAATAGGCCATCATTTTAGACTCATTTTCTCATGATTCAATAACAACTTATTACCCAACGGTAAGCATAAAAATTTATTTTATGGTCAAAGCAATAGATGTCCATCACTGTTTTTGTGTCATCTTTTTTCTTATGGCACAAGTATTGGTATTCGACTTTTGATGGAACCAAGTTCCCTCTAGATACAAAAATGATGGAATTTGATTTGAGAAATTTCTTACGATAGAAAATTTACATTTTCAGATTGTTTGCGACTTAGTTTGGATTGTTGGAGTTCGATAACTATGTATAGTATTGATATTGTCATGATGATAGTTTCCGTATCTTTAGGCCAAAAGAGTTAATGTTTCTTATCACAAAAAGATTGTCATTATCTGATTCTTTGTCACTTTGGTCTGTATTGTAATGACGTGGTCGACACTGTTGTTAGGTAATTAATTTTATGTACTTTTAATTTCAACATATTTTTCTGTATTAGATATTACATTTTATTTTTCAAACAGGTATAATGTTAACATACAAATCAGATATTCCATTGGTAATATGCATCTTAATTTACAAGATAGACATGCACAATCGTATTTGGTTGTGATGCTTCTTATCTCAGAAAATTACAAAGGAAGGTAGAATTTCTTGATATATATATATTTTTTATAATGCTATTTATAAACTATGTAAAAAAATACACTAATTTTGAATTTCGTACATACTTAATTCTCAGGAAAATGGTGATAGGTTGTTCAACCAACAAATCAATTCATGCAAAGATCGTGCATTTTCATTTGTAGTACGCACTCTACAAAATTCAACAAAATTAATTAAATCACCAATTTTGGATTTTGTACTAAAAGTTGATTGGTGTGAACAGTGTTCGCACCTTCATGTAAGATTATCAAATCGAATGCATAATATTTGTAAGTACTTCATTTTAACAACATTCAATTACATTCATTTTTATTCATATATCATTCGTTTTCTAATATGAATTTCTATTATTTTTTTCAGGATCTATCTTTCTAAAAAAGGCAATTCTTGAATGATATACACATCCTATCATATTTCAAATTATTGTTAGACAGATATTACATTTTAATTGTGTTGGTACAATTTTTTAACCATTTTTTATTCACCATTTTATTTTCATTTTTTTCAATAATGTCAGCATCGTGCATAGTACGGGTATTCACGCTAGTTAGATAGTAATCTTTATCAGGAACTCATGGAGTGATCATCAAAAGATTCATTCCTATAAATATAGGTACAGGCCATCAAAGGTAGACCATCTGATACTTACTCATTTCTTTACTTCTCCTTTCCTAAAATATTAATAACTCAGAAATTGACTTGATCATAGGAGTGACCTGAGGGCTTAGACCTCGATTCTTTGACAACCCTTTTGTATGCAGGTCATATTCAAGAACTAATAGGAGGTCAGTTCATCCAACCTCCCTACGACAGTTTCAACAAACACAGTTCATCTCATTAGAACAAATTGGGTGGTGGTAATATTCTACCTTATGGTATCTCGGCGATCACAAGGCTGGCTTGTCAGACCCATACCACCTAGGTAGGCTTCGTCAAGCACCTAGGTCAGCTCAAAAAGCATAGTCTTCTTAGCAACTTAGCTCACTTGCCTAAACTACCCAGATCAGTTAAGCTTATGAATTTATTTTGTTTTTACAATGTGCAAACCAAATTCAATGTATAATTGCTCAAAAAAATTCAATGGATAATTAAGGTTTTTCTATCTTGAGCCCTAATTCTCTTACTTTTTGTCCGTGATGTTAAATATTGAAAAGTGAGGCATTTACATCCATTTAAAACTTATTCACTCTCTACTTATTCTTTTAACACTTAAACAATTAAAAAGTTTGCAAAATCATTATCAGAATTTTGAATTCCATAAAGTCCATGTAGGCCTGTTCATCACTTTGAATTGATAAATTATAGGAAGAGGGTGAATGAGACAAAAGTAGGAGTGGAATTATTTTACTTTCCTAAATTTTTCATGCACCCGAATCTGCGAAGTAACTGCCGTAGCACTCGCAAGAAGGTTCGTATCTGGTGGCACAGAAAATAATATCTTTTCTAATTAAATAACGGACCAAGTTGAAATGGTTATGCTCATCTACTATTGTTTGTCAAGATAATAGGATAAAGATACCGCCATCATGCAAATAAGACAAAGTCACGTACACTATGTCTACAACCTCAAGTAATCTCGGTAGCTTTCATAGCTGCAGAGACCACCGTAGTCAACAAGTCATGCTAGGAAGATAGATATTTAAGAATATAAAAGACCTTGTCGAAAACAAGGGTTGTCTTTGGATATGATATTTCTTTTCGAAATATCATTTGACATGTATTATAAATATATTTTAAAATTATTTTTATATGTTTAACTAAGTTTTTATCTTATATGTATATATATATATATTATCAAAAGCACTACAGCGTTAATTTAAATATTTTTTAAATTAATCTCCTATCCAGATACACCCAAAAGTTTTTGTCTAAATGCAGAAACAAATATTTTCACTAACGGCGATATCCAATGACAAGAGGACAAAATAAGCTGATAGAAGATAATAGTGGGCCCGTTGAATTTTCAAGGCAAACAAAACAACCGGCGGACGCTTGGAGTGTAGGCCTGTCAACGGGCTGGGTCCGGGCCGGAATTCATTATTCCGGATTCGGCATATCATATCGGACCAGGATCCAACCCGTTTACCCGACGGGTCTTCTACTCTATGTTTCGTATCCGGATTCAGATTCGACGGGTCTCGGATCGGGTCGGGTCTACCCGAAAAAATTATCAAAACTTACAATTTCTAATAAAAATGAGAAAAAAATATATTTGTAAACTAATTTCTAACTAATACAAAAAAAAAATCAAATAAGAAAAGAAATCAAATTGACTTTACTCAAATACATCACCCTAATCTAATTATATTGATAAATATATATATTTTAAATTATTAATCCATTTATATCCGAATCCGGGTCTAATACGGGTCGAAATAATATATTCCGTATCCGACCCATTTTTTTGTTTGAAAAAATGGATCCGGATCCAGATCCGAGTAACGGAATTAAATCCCTACCCCTATCCGCAAAAATTTCACGGATCCGGTCCGGGTCCGGGTCTAGACCCGGACCGTTGACAGGCCTACTGGAGTGGCAAGGGGCACAAGATGCAGCATTTTTGTGTGGGGCCATTATACATTTGTATGACCAAAAATGTTGAGGCGAACAAATTGGCGCATTAAAATGTGAATTTGCTTCAAAAAATTCAAACGGTTGCGTGGTACGCCCGTTTGGTCCGGTGGTAGTTCAGTTCTCTTTGAGTTATCCCTGAACCTCCTTAGGTCTACCCTTTCCCTTAGTGTAGGATAAATCAAGATATACTATAATTGTCTTCTCCGGAAAAAAAAATGACAAATTGGCACCTAAAGCTAAATGGATGGGAAAAATAAAAAATTAGGCAGGGCAATGAATATTAAAATTTGTCGGGGAAAATAGACAAAGAGCCGGGGCAATGAATATTTGATATGGATGCTTTTAAATAAAATTAGCATGACAACAAATGTAGAAACAGGAAAAAGAGGAGTAGCATCTATTGATTAAACTTCGAAGATTATCAGAAAATAAAGTGAAACGTAAAATTTACACCCTAGAGGAATAAATTGATGTTAATTAGACTTCATTTGTTTAGAGAACTGTAAATTTCAGTTTGGGTTATCAAACTAAAAAATCTTTAATTCGTTGCAAAGTAATCTTAAAAATCAACTATTTCACAAAAATTAAAAAAGACTTAGTTTGATTTTTCCATGTAGCTAGCACACAAAACAAGTCAACTATTACTTTTTTCCTTTTTCTTTTTGATAATTATTTAATGGTTAATCAATTATGAAAGGATTTTTCTGTAGGAACATATAACTAAGCAAGGTTTTTCTCATCCTATTTTGAAAAAGTCTTCTAAACGAGATTTGAGATTTAAAGCATTTTAGAGGACAAAAATAAAATAAACATTGAAAAAATGATAGATGGCTTAAGTTGGAAAAACAAATAAAACTAAGTAGTTGGTAAACGTGAATTTTAACTTCACAATCTAATAATGTGAGTTTTAGTTAGCAAGGATTAAGCTATTTTGGCTATCCAAAGTATGTCAGAATTTTCGGTAAATTTTTTAGTTTGTATATTATAAGCTAATATTTCCATTTTGATATTTTTAGTTTGTATGTTATACTTTCAATTTAGCTTTTTATACTTAAATAGTCTGAAGTTTGATCACACAAAATCGTAGGACAAAGATCTAAATATAATTCATTGATTTAGAAATTCTAAAAAAAGGACGTATCGCCAAAGCGAAAAATAATGTGTCATAAGTGTGAAGCTTGCATTCACGCACCAAAATGGGATTGTATAACAGGTACCAAAATGGGATTGCTTCCTTTTAAAAATGTTAAGAGTGCATTGCACATATACAATTAGATATACCAGTACCTTTCTCCAATTCGTATTTGTGTTTCTACTTGCTAGTTTTTTGTTTTTGGCTTCATTTTATTAAAGAAATAGTACACCTTATTTTAATCTAATTTTGCTCATGTACTTTTTAAAGGCCAGGTTTATATTCCCCTCTTTTTTCATTATCAATCAATAAAATCTAGAGTCAACATCCTTCTCCTGTGTATGAGGTTTTGCCATTTTAAAAAATAATAGATATACCAATGCCTAAATATGTTAATTATATGCAACGACAGAGTTGGGACCTTGAGGTCAGGACATGCAACCAGTTTGATAAGAGTTAAAACAACAACTGCTTTATACGACAGAACATGCAACTGGTTTGATAAGAGTTTAAAAAACTATTCCTTAATACAATAGACCAAAAACAAATTCAAAATGACGCTTATATCCTTGTTTTATGCATTAAGCTTATCAAATCTTTAAAACTTATATTTTTCCAGGTTGCGTTAATTTTTTGTTTTGAATATGTACCTAGTTTTGATAGATTGAGTTTAGAACTTGAACGTTTAGGCAAGCGACGTACCAATTTTTATGATTTAAAGGGTTGCAATTATACAATGTACTTAAAGTTCTTAGTGATTTCCTAGTCTATTAACTAACTTGTCAAAGTTGACGGTGGGCATTGCCTAGTGCTTTTAATAATCCAAGCTAGACACAAACTTGAATTAAAAAAAAGAGACCCTATAAAATTTGTTTACAAATAAGTTCGTGAATTCACACACATATGTATGCGACAAAATTTCAAGTCTGCAAAAGACAAGAAAAAGACACGACAAATATACAATATATAAATTTAAGAAAATATGTGAGTACAATCTCCGGGGTTCTCTCAAACTTGTAGAGAGTTTCCTTCGATTCTTCCCTTCAAATGCTAATCCAAGAGCTTCGCAGCTTGTTCTTGGATCCACCGCTAATTCTTTCAAATCTTGATATGGAAGATTTGAAGAATTTAGAAAATATTTGAAGACTCGAGTCTTGATATATGGAAGACTTGAAGAGCTTGACGACCTCGACTTTTGTAGCTTAGAGCTTCAATACTTGAATGTATGAGATGCCTCTTGATGTCCCTCGACTTGATAGAGAGACCCCTATTTATAGCTGTGGTATGAGGTAGAGGTTGAAGACATGTATGCCACTCTACTTGTCTGGCAAGACATGCCGTTATATTAGGACTGTGCCAATTTAAATATTATCTCTTTATTTTGTATTTACTAATAGAAAGATAATACCAATAAGTAATTCCTTGATTGGCCAAACTCGTAGAGACATATGACATGGCGTCACTTGATATGATACGCTATTACAGTATATAAGACATCTACATGGATTAAATAACTCTAGATATTATTTCTTTAATAAAGAAATAATTATTTAGATATTCATCCATAATTTTGCCAAACCATATAGGCATGTGACGAGGCATAATTTAATTGGCAGAGATATCTTGACAATTTTAATTGACCGCAACACCTCATCTTGATATGTGGGGAGACGTAATTGGCTGACGAATAGCCAAACTTCCAAATGTGCATGACATATGGCCATATTCAATTGAATAAAAATAAGCCATAAAAATAATTTATAGACCAATGATAATTTTTAGAATTTAATTAAAATTCCAATGTTTACAAATGCCCTCTCGAAACTTGTTTGTGAATGCTGAAGGCTTGAAGCAAGTTTGGATAGACAAGTTTCGACCCGTTTTTTTTCACTTCGGTCCCAACACCATTAAAATATTAACTTTCCAACAAAGCCTATAAGTGGACCAACTTAAGGCTTTTACAAACTTTTATGGCCATGACTCGACTATGTAATATGGCCATGCAAAATGCCACAATAGTCACTGACTCATAGCTTGGTGAATTAGTGATCTCAATTTCCCTGATCAAATCATACCATGTAATATCCTCAAGTCCACCGCCTTGGCTATAAATCTCTTTTTACTTTTAGGAATTCGAATATTATGTGCACAAGAATGCTTTCCCTTGTAAGATTCAGATAACCTCTTAAAGCTAGAATTTGCATCCTTGGTAAACTGCTAAATTAAATCCAAAAACTCAAAGAGAAGTTCCGTACAAATTGTGAAACATAACCACAACCCATGAATTAACAAGTCACACTTGCTCCATTCCACGTTGAATTAAAATTCCTAGTCATTGCAAATTCTGCAATTACGAACGCAATCCCAAAGAACTTGATAAACTAATTTTGGTTTCAGAAGGCAAATCCACTTTCTTTCAAATTTGTATGGAAAAAGAGTCCTTTTTGGCTCGGATTCAAATCAAACCTTCCTCTATAAATAGCCATGTCTAGGTCATAAATTCTTGGACGAGTTTTATTTCTTTCTTCAGCTGCATCATCAAGCTGCCGTTGTTGCAAGCGTCAATCATCATCCGCTGGTTGTACTCCAATAAATATTTTCTTTTCGCTTACCAAATACTTGAAGCTTTTTTTTTTACTTGCAACATTTAATTGTTACAAGAAGCTTCAGTCAAGGTTTTTGCATGTTTCATTATTAGATGCTTTGAATATGATCAGTACTTGGAATTTGTTTGTCTACTCAACATGTACTTTAGACTTGTATCTCCGACATGTTACAAGACAGCTTGGCCTTTTGATTTATCTACTAAAATAACGCCAAGCATGATATTTGAGCTATTCTTCATGGATGAAAATTTGATCTCAATTTTTGTACCAGTCTTTTTGCGCCCCAAATATTACTATCATACATGATTTCGATCTAAATTTTATTAACTTGCTTCTTCGTAGATAACCAAAACCGTGCTTGAAGAGGAGTTTGAAACAATTTCAGGGACTTGAGAAAAGGGCAACCAATTAGGTAATTTAATTACCAAAATTTTGTAAGAATTTCCCTTCATCATTTAATATGTTCTTTTACAAAATTTCAGCAAGCATGCAAATTAAGAACTACGCCATGCCATTGCCACATATTTCATTGACGGATGAGAGGGGATGACCTCAATCAAAAAGTTTGTCATTATATGTGAATAAGCTAGCAATCGACACCTTTGCTGTGCCTTTTATATCCCTTGAAGGATGCTTTCATCTTGAAGATTGGACTAGCAAGTGGACTAAAGAAGTTGTAGCACCATCAACTTTCTCCACCACGTCGAGGGAAGAAGAAATGGTTGTATTAAACTCGTCACTTCATAACGGAGATCCAGAAATAGCCAAATTCATGCTTCCGTTCGTGGGATTTAATATTGACGAAACTACATGGAAGATTCCTTCGTCCTTCTTTGGCGAGGCGTGCTTCACTTCTCATTATTGGGAATGGGTCGAGAACATCCTTGGAAGGCATAAAGAGGTGCTCATACGTGCCGGAATATTCGAAGCTGTCTATGCATCGAGATTCTCCTACAACCATTGCGAAAATGTCTCACGTGCTTTCTTCAAATATTGGTGTCCCTCGACAAATCAAATATTGGTGTCCCTTGACAAATGCACTCCATACGCCTATTGGGGAGTTGTCCATCACACTTTGGGACCTTTATCGACTTGGTGGCCTTTCAATCGATGGTTCGTTCTTTGATGAAGTTGTTTCTTCAGCGCGGGAACTTCTCACTTGTGACAAAGAAGGGAAGCCACTTCTCCCTGAGAGTTGCAGGCATCTCTTCTCCGCTTATTACCACCTTTGGACGAATGATGAAGGAGTGTGGATGAAAGACTGGATCCGTTTCTGGTTTAAATGAAAGGCTAGATATAGGGCTCCTTCGAGCAGAGCGAATAGAAGAAAGACCACATCTAAACCGAAAATGACCTATAATCCTTCTGGAAGCATAGAGCCTCATGACCTTGTTGATACAAAGGATTTCAATATCCCTTTTGACATATTGGATATCCTAGGATCCCTGAGAAAGGAAACCTATATTGCGGCATTTATAGCGTGTTGAATTTGCAAGTTTTTTTTGCCAAGCAAAAAGGTCGATCGCATTCGTCCAAGTGCTTTCAAGGTTGCATGCTTAATGGCCACAGGAAAAAAAAATTTTGTCTTGCAATTCCTGGCCTTGCGAGCATATATCATGGATTGAAAGAGATCGTCTACGCCCCTAACCTTGGAGAATGTGGTGTAACTTTTCCAATCCATTACGTCTATGTTTGGATTGGCCAATACTTTGACGTATATTATGAGAATAATCAAGTGAGTAGCCACCACGCGCGTATGACAAGATTTAGTGGTGAGAAAATGACAGTATTTTATGGTAAATCAGAAGCTGAGGAAATCTTCAAAGAAGTGAATCCCTTGATGCTTTCTAAATTGTGTTGGGCTGAGAATGAAAAAAAAGTAGTGATCGACGATAGAACCTTATCATCAAGGCTGACGGCTACTTTATCAGTCAATGCTCTTGCCACTTAACTCTATGTAAGGACAATATCTTTATTATTGAAAGATATAATCCTTGTAGATTTAGTAGACAATTCGGCTTCTGTCAGGATATTCCAAATAATTTGAAAGAGATTACTCACACTTATACTTTGGGTGAGCCTATTCAATTATGGGATTCCTCAGTTCGTACGCAGATGTGATCTCAGATGACTATACCTATGCATAGGAAGCATCCATTGATCACAAAAGACTATGATGCCTGGTGGTCAACACGGTCAAATAGCATTTCTTCCTTTAAATTCAAGGTCAAGATCCCCCAACAGTCATTAAAGAAGGCCAAGGTTACCTCTGTCAATAAGTCAAAATAGCACAATGGAACCATAGAAACTGAAACGGGTCTTATTGCATCTACCCTGCAGAAGAACAAAATTACTAGCACTCGCTTGGAAGGTATTGCCATGAAAAATAAGCTTTCAAAGAATTCTCAACGGGCCATCAAAGAGACGAATCTAGCAACTCCAATAAAGAAGGCGCCATCCCCTATTCCAAAATCTTTAACCATGACTTCCATGGGAGAAGATGCCGAAATTGTAATATTGGATGATTACGATTCTATCAAGGTTTTTGAAAAGGAAGGAGTTCAAGTCCAGGGCACTGGATCTACCCAAGGAGGAATCCATTCATTGGCAAACGGCAGTAGCAGTCAAGACCGTCATTGGAACCGATCAAAGAAGCGGACATCTTCGGACTTGGAGGAGATTTCATTTACATCATCATTAACTGGAGTGACACCACTTAAGGTAATTATGTGAGGACCCAAAAAAAATAAAAAAATAAAAATTTTACTTAATTTTTCTTATTTACTGGCGTATTTAAATATTTATTCACTCATTTTCTCCGGATAATTTATTTCAACCATTTTAAATTCATTTTTATGGAACCATGTCTTATGTATACTTTTAAAATGTCTCGTTAACAAATTTAAATTTTTTGAAGATTCGTTTATTAAGTAATAACAAATACACATTTTCGAGATGGTAGTCGATCTGAGAGTGCAATGATTTTGGAGAATTAAGGATGATCAATAGTGGACTAAGAAGAGTTAATTGAGAGATTAGATGTAATTAGGTTAAATAAAACTTTTATTGTGCGCACATCGATAGTTTCTCGAAAGTTGTTCCGTGCGACAAATTGGAGATTTGAGGAATTAATACTAGACTCGTGTGAGGACTCATGTTTTTATTTCTAAAATAGTTATTTTTATAATTATTTACCTTAGCAGTAGTTAAATATATCATCGTTACATGAATTTTTTTTAAAGTTCGCCTTATCACGCGCGAATCGAAAGTTCGCATATATCGACCTGGAACGGATAAATGGAGATTTAAGAAATTTATACTAGACTACTAAGAGTGAATAATTATAGTATTAAAGGAAGTACATTAGAGGTTTAGTGCACAATTGAAACAAACCCGAGAGAAAACGGATACGAAACGCGCGCACGTGACACTATTAAGGGTTGACTTTTGAAGGAATCTTAACCACAAAACCTCAAGCTTCTCAAGGAAACCTCATGACACACCAAACCCTTCTTTTCACTCCTTAGTGTCGGCTAAACAAGAAAGAAAAGAAGGAAGGAGAAAGCTCTTCTCATTTCACTCCAATCTTGCTTCGATCTTGCTCAAATCCTTCACCCAACTCCTAAACTACTTGGAGATTCACTTAAACTAGAAGAAAGACATCATCTCACGGTTTTCTTGGGGCTCTCGTAGTGCAAAAATTTCTGGTTTCTCTCAAGGACTAGGAGGTAATCATCCAATCACTTAATCTTAGCTTTAGTGGGTTTGATCGTTGCTATGAAGCTTGTAGCTTCATTATAGTTGTTGTTATTTGGATTTAAATGGTTGGAGTGGGTTCTATGAATTCCCACCTTGGATATATGGACTGATATGATGATGATATGTGTGTTAATGTGTTTGTGGTGAGTGTTAGTGTGTAGATTAGTGTTAAGATTTGAAAAGGAAGAGAGGAAAATTGAAGGAAATTTCACTTGGGCTGCTGACCGAAAATCTATCCTATTTTGCCGTGGCTTCAGTTCAAATTTTTGTTGCTCAAATGATTTTGAAACTGATATATATTTGTTATATAGTGTGTGTAGAAATTTTATACCAAAAATCATTTGAATTGGTTGAGAAAAATTTGAGTTTTGGCAAGAACAAATCTGGAAAAACGCACAGCAGTGGTCCACTGGCAGTGTTTTTTTGAACGAACATAACTCTTTGATCAGATGTCGAAATAAAGTGCTGTTTATTGAATTTGAAACTAGACATCTGTAGTTTTCTAACGGTGTAAAATGCACCTTCTAATTCGAACTGAGTCATCTGTAGTGATTGATCAAAGTCGGCTGATCTGCTGGACTGTCCAACCGAGAGGAAGTTAGAAGCTGCAAATTGTAGCTCTAATTTCTCTCATTTGCAAACTGAATTTTTGAACAATTTATTCTGATGAAATGTAGAATTTTGAATCTAGTTTCTAATGCCACCTGCCATGCTCAATTTCAAGTTGTATTGAGTGAGATATGGTCTAATTCATGAACTGTACCAAAGCTAGAAAACCTTAATTTTGCTAGCCGTATGGCCTAGCTTGACTTGAGACATGTTGTTTTGAAAATTTTGGTGTCAATCACCTACTAAATGTATATTAAATGTTTCTTGGGTCTTGGTTTCACAAATGAGTCAGATTGGAGTTGATTTCATTGGGTAAAATGTTTGAAAAAGGAAAAGGAAGCAAGAAGACAGATTTGTCTTGGAAATTCCTTAAACTTTGGTAGTTTTGTTAACTACCTTCCCATATGAATTTTCAAATGGAATTTGATAGAGGAGTAGTCCTCATATGGAAGTTGAATTGTACCAATTTTGATATCATTCTAAGACCATTTCAATATACAAATGATGTGCCAAAAATGTTCTTCAAATCTGGAAAATGGACCAAACAATCCTTATTTTTGACCAACTTTGAGCTGCTATATCTTGACTCTCAAAACTCCAATTCTTGTTCCGTTTATTATTTTGAAATCTTGATTGGACTTCTTGTTGTGTTACAAATTTCGGAGGCTAGTTCATGTTCTGTGAATTTTGCCGAATTTTCAAAGTTTACCAAAAACTAAGACTGAAACTGTTTTGTAAGTATAAGTCAGCCATTTTAAGCTGAAATTTGAATGTCTTCCATTTAGAATATTGGAAAAGTGTATTCTAAGAACTTTTAGTACTTTGAAACTAGTTTTCAATGATATAAATTTTTTCAATTATGGACCTACTGAGTGCAAGATACGATTTTTCAAAAATTGTCCCTCAAAACTGAATTTTTGAACTTGTTGGGAAATGAGTTTTTGGAAACTCTTACCTATCCTTTGATATTGATTGACCGTTTTAGACTTGATTTCATGAAGGAAATCAGTTTTTCCTTGTGTTATTAAATACCACTTTTGAACCTGGAATTTTGAGCAAGCAAAACTCTATTTCATGACATTTTCTTAGATTGTACAAGTATACAATCTCCCTTGTTAATAAGGGATTTATAAGTAATAGTGTGTTATAACCAATTGTTATTTGCTTAGGTGCTCAAGGGGACCTTCAAGAGGAACTCGAAACGAACGCCTAAACACTTGTTTGAGCACTTACTCCCTTACTTTAATTGGTGAGTGTCAAGTGCATGACTTGCTGATATTATGTGAATTGTTCTATGGATTGAATGGCTTATAACTGTTGAGTCGAGTGTGTACTTTATCGCACTCGTTCTCGTTTAAATGAATCGTAATTGAATTGATTAAAATGAATCGAATTGATTGAATTGAATCGAATTGACTAAATTGAATTGTATGCTATGGCTGCATACGTCGACTGGAGTGAATCTCCTCGACAAAAATTGAAATGATGGGGACGCCCAAACTCATCGGCCAACCTTGCGACTCGAGCCGGCATGGGCTTGGTCGTGAAGTTTGGTGAGCCATGAGGAAAAAAAATGATAGGTTTGATCTATTGGAGAGATCTTGTCTGGCATACTCGAGCAGTATCGCCTTATACAAAGAAGAGCAGACCCGGTACAGGGGTATGTAATGGTGAACGGGGAAGAGTAAGTGAAGTTTCTACGGACTTAATACCGACCCGATTGATGGAGTGTCATCGCGGGCAGGTAATGGATTGAACATTGGCAAAGCAAGTGGAACCTATCTCCTGAGAGCTTCCATATCCGTGAATTGTTTCTATTTACTTTTCTCACTCGAATTGTTAATTACTTGAATACTACTGTTTTATTTGCTAAATGTGATTGCTAGTTGGATTACGTGCTTGCATGTGTGTTTCTTGGTCTCACGAGCAATCGCTCACCTCGTAGATTTGTTTTCCTTAACAGGAACCGATATGGAGTGGCACTCGAAGAAGCCATTTGGATGAACTTTTGACTAGGGATTTGAATATATTTGACTAGACAATTTGAAAGTTGTGTATTTTGAGAAAGTGAATGTATTTTGAATCTTATGGTGTAAGATTGAACACTTTGTATGGAAGTGACTTCTTTTCGTTATTCCGTATATTATTATTGGTGATTCTACCTTAAACTTGAATTGGAACTGGAATTGTACCGAGTACTGGTGAGAGTTGGGCAGGCGTCCCACCGATACCCTTGGATTCGCTCTTGGGAGACGTGGGGGCTTCACAAATTAAACTTACATCATCTCTTCTCCTTTTTCTTTTCTTTTTCTGTAACTTTTTCTTTTCTCTTTTTTTTTTGTAACTCTCTTTTTTCCTTTTCTTTTTAACTTTTTTTCTTTTTTCGGGTAATTTTTTTTTCAGCTCCCTTTTCTTGAATTCCGCCAAGAAGATGTTGATAACAATTCACTAATTGAATTTAAAGCTGATGGTGCAATTTCAAATAAGAAAAGTGACGAAGTCGTCGTTAGCATTCCAAAACAATTTGCCTCCAGTGGAGGTACCTCATCAATGCATAAGAAGGAGTTGACTAGTTCGCACGAGATCCGAAAGAGACCTAAGCTAGCATTGGTTTCAGAATTTCATAGGTAAAAATTGATCCAAGCGCATCGAAGGAAATACTTGCAGAGTTTGTGGATGGATTTTGGTGGGCAGATTCTTGACACTCCTATTGAGCAAATCTCTTCTTTAAAAGAGTGTGCCGAGGAAATTATTGCGGAAATCACAAGGACAGATCCTACCAATGGTCTCCCTTTAAAAGACTACTTAATGAATTATTTGTCAAGGGAGAGGCATATGATATTTTGACATCTTCATCAGGGAAAAAGATGAGTAAAGAAACACATGTAAAACTCCTTTCTAAAGTGACCACCCAACTCGGGAGACACAAGGCAAATGAAGAAAAACTAACTTGTCATCTGCAAAATCTTGAAAAAAAGTTGCAATCCATCAAAGACAGGAAGAAAGTTCTGCAACAGGAACTCATTAATTTGGAGAAACAAGGCATGGAAATCAGCTCAACTATCGATCAAAAGTATGAAACTTTCAAGAAGATCCAGACTGAGATAAGTCAAGCACATGATGAGCTCTCTTCTATTGAAAATACTAGCGTCTTAACTGATGATACAATGAAAGAACTCGAAGGCATGAAGTCCGCACTTGAATCATGTAAAATAGCTGTAGAGGACTACAAATTTGACATTTAGACTTTTCACCATGTTTTTTTTTTCTGAATTTTTTTTCATTTTTTTTTCATGTAATGAAATCTTCTATAAATGGTAAAACGCTTTTCATTCCTTATCTTCGGGTTTTTTTTAAGATAAAAGAACTCAAATGTAGCATTTTTTTTATTTTTTTTAAGAAAGGGAAGATCTCTCTTTTTTTTTCAAGGAAAATGATTTGGTTTGGAGTGATGTAACTGAACTTAGAAGTTTCCTCTAAGCTGCCTACGTATCCCAAAAAGGGGAATCAAGTCACACGTAGTTCTTGCCGTTCACATTTTAACATCATGCGGGGCAGGAGTATCTATTTGTTTACCACCTTAGATTTGGTGGAGTGTTTCAGCAGTTTAATCACATACTACACTATTGGTGGTTGCCATTCACAGTTTTAGCTCATGCGGGCCAGGAACAACATGCGGTTCCGATTACACATAGTACCTTTTTAGATATTTGCCATTGATGGGCTAAGCCTTAATCCGTCCTCAGCAACCAACTTGTATGAACCATTTGTATATATTTCTTAGACAACATATGGACCATCCCATTTAGGAGTAAGTTTTCTTTGTCCACCATGAGCGAGAATGATCGATCTCCGAATGGCGAGTAATAACTCTCTGATTTGAAAAGAGTGTGGCCGGACATGTTTATTGAATGCTTTCAAAAGGTGGGTTTGATAGCACTCAATTTGTTGTTGAGCTTCTAATCTCTTTTCATCAAGTGCTTCTAACTCCTCAAGACGAAAGTGAACATTATTTTCTTCACTGAACCCTTCT
The DNA here is from genome assembly GCF_003713205.1 of Coffea eugenioides. Taxonomy (NCBI): domain Eukaryota; kingdom Viridiplantae; phylum Streptophyta; class Magnoliopsida; order Gentianales; family Rubiaceae; genus Coffea; species Coffea eugenioides. Next base: position 154,566 of record NW_020862260.1, on the reverse strand, counting down.
TGAATTGCAATTCTTAATGAAGGTATATGACATTCAAGTGGCAAGACAGTTTCAACGCCGTAGACAAGCGCATATGGGGTCGCTTGTGTGGGAGTTCGAAAAGTAGTTTTATATACCCAGAGGGCTTCTCCAATTCGAAGGTATCAATCTCTTTTCGATTTATTTACAATTTTCTTCAGCAAATTACATAAGGTCTTGTTGAATGCTTCAGCAAGTCCATGTGCAGTAGTTTAGTACATGGAAGAATTGTATTGTTTGAAATGAAACTTTTCGAAAAGTTTATTCATTGTTATATTGCAAAAAGCCTTACCATTATCAGTGATGATATAACGTGGAACTCCATGCCGATAAATGATGTGCAAACGAAAGAAATCTACTACATTCTTCTTTTTGACCTCTCTTAGAGGAACTATTTCAGCCCACTTTGAGAAATAATCTGTAGCCGCCAAAATGAAGATGTGTCCACTAGAAAACTTTGGGAGTGGCCAACCATATCCAATCCCCAAGTATCAAATGGCCAAGAAGCCACAGTTGGGTGCAATGGTTCAGGAGGTTGATGGATGAAATTGTCGTGAAACTGACAAGTTTGGCATCTTCTAGCAAAATCGATGCAGTTCTTCACCATCGTTGGCCAGTAGTATACTATTCTTTTAATGCGAAGTGTAGTTTAGGACCAAATTGATGAGCACCACATATCCCGGAGTGAGTTTCTTCCATTGCTTGCAATGCTTCATCCTCTCCAAGACAACGTAGGAATATTCCATCAAATGATTTTTGATAAAGTGTCCCTTTATAATAAATGAAACGTGGCGCTCGTTGGCGTATATCAACCCTTTTCTTGGGATCTTCTGGTAACTTTCCATGATTAAGGTAATCAATGATGAAATGGCGCCAATCCTCCTTTTCAATTTCATGGACGAAAATATGATAAGCATTCTCTTCCCCACCATTGTCTTCTTCATTGAACATTGGAGGTATGACCCAATTTTGACATATTGACATTTGATTTCGATGAGAAGACAGAGTGATCATGGATGCCAACCTTGCCAAAGAGTCAGCTTGTTGACTGAATTTTCTAGAGATATGTTCTATAGTGACATTGTCTAAATATCCCATGAGCTGTCTTGCACACTTATAATATGGGATCAATTCAAGTTTCTTAACATCGTAAATACCAAGAAATTGATTTATCACTAATTTAGAATCCCCATAGACCCTAAGATGCAACTGCTTCATGTCTACAGCTATTTCAAAACCGAGAATTAACGCCTGATATTCGGCCACATTGTTTGAACATTGACGTGTTAAAGTGAAAGAGTACAGTAATATGTTTGCTTGAGGGGTATAAAAGATAACTCCTACACCAGTTCCATCATGGTGAGTAGCTCCATCGAAATACATCGACCACGAAGATTCGATCATAAACACTTCCTCATCGAGGAGTTCATCAATCAACTCCCATTCGGCAGGCATGGGATAATCAGCCAGAAAGTCTGCCAATACTTGTCCTTTGATAGCCTTCGCAGCTCCATAAAGAATTTTAAATTGTTGAAATTGAAGGTACCATCTCGCAAGTCGGTCGGACAGTACAAGTTTTGTCATGACATATTTAACGGGATTAGATTTGGATATGAGTCAGACAGTGTGTGCTTGAAAATAATGTTTCAACTTCTGAATGGCAAATATAAGTGCTAGACACAACTTCTCGATGGATGAGTAATTCAACTCATTAGATGTCATCATCCGACTCAAGTAATACAGCGCATTCTCCTTACTTTCATCATTTTCTTGAGCAAGTAAGGCCCCAACCGACTGTTCTTGAGGGGAAATATAGAGGACCAATGATTTTTTTGGAATTGGCATGGCTAACACAGGGGGATTCATGAGGTAGTTTTAATGCTTGAGAAAGCATTTCTACACGCTTCGTCCCACTCAAAAGGTACCCTTTTTTTCATCAGTCGACTGAAAGGTTGGCATCGTTCGACCAAATTAGAGATAAACCTCCCGATGTAAGCTAATTTTTCTTGAAGGCTTTTCAATTCATAGATATTTCGCGGTTCAGGCATATTCACAATGACATCAATTTTAGATCGATCGACCTCTATTCCCCGTTGATGAACGATGAAACTGAAAAACTTGCCAGAAGTGACTTCGAATGCGCACTTCAAAGGATTCATTTTCAATTGGTAGCTCTAAAGGCGTTGAAAAACTCTTCGAAGGTCTTGAATATGATCTTCTTGCTTCTTTGATTTCACCACAAGATCGTCAATGTAGCACTCTACATTCCTATGGAGCATATTATCAAAAATTCTTGGCATTGCCCTTTGATAAGCTGCTTCAGTATTTTTCAATTCAAAAGGCATCACTTTATAGCAATAAATTTCCTTGGGAGTGCGAAAGGTAGTGAGCTCCTTATTTTCGGTTACCATACGTATTTGATTGTTGCCAGAAGAACCATCGAGAAAAGATAGTGCTTCATGTCCTGTTGTAGCATCTACTATCAATTCTGTGATGGGGAGTGGAAAATCATCTTTCAGACAAACTTCATTTAAGTCTCGAAAGTCAACACAAATGCGAATTTGCCTATTCTTTTTCCTCACTGGGACGATACTTGAAATTCATGTTGGATATTTCACTTCTCATATGAATCCAACCTTAATTAATTTATTTACCTCATTTTCTATCAAAGAAATCAATTCGGGTCGAAAGTGTCTTTGAATTTGCTTGACAGGTTTTGTGTCTCCCTTGACAGATAAATTATGAACAGCGATCCTTGGATCCAAACCAGGTATTTCTGAATAATTCCAGGCAAAGACATCCTTGAATTCGAACAGTAAATCGACATATTCTTTCTCTTCTTCAGGAGTCATACAAGAACTTATGTAAATTGGGCGAGGATCATCACTTGTGCCAAGATTAATCTCTTTTAGCATATTGACTGTATTTTTTACTTCTTGTTCAAATTTAGGGGGAGCGTCATCCGCATCTTCTTCTTCTTCTTCAGAATCATTGATCGTAATACGATGACAGGAAGCAATACTTTCCTGGCCCTATTCCTCAAAAATGGTTTCAATTCTTGTGTTAAACAAGTCTCCATAGTACATGAAGAAATTGGAGACTCGCTTTCTTGGTCCGTTTTTCTTTATTAGAATGAAACTTTATTTCCTGACAACTTGCTGTTCTTGTTTTTTATTACCTAATCTCTCATTGGTGGGTGGTTTCAAACTCTTTGATTGCGGATCAAGTCTATCAAATACAGAAGTACGCTTTGAATTATTTCCAAATCTATCAAAAATAGATCTCTTTTGACTTGTGATCTCTATTTCTTCATTCACGTAATTACAGCTTACCTTTTTGATCACTATACGAGCAGGAGAAGGCGGTTGATAATCAAAATTCATTGATGAACTTTCGACATTATAGCCTCTTTCTTTCAACATTTTCTGCATAGATATCAATCCACGAGTCTTTTCACCAGTCACTTCAGGAGGGAGTTTGCCCAATGTATTCTTCTCATTTGGGTTATAACCCGTCTTAACAAGAAGTCTATATGCATTTGGATCAAAACCTTTCTTGAGTTCGATTGGTTCGTAGTGAGTGATGTTCTACTATAGGTTCTTCTTTGTGACGGACAAATCCTTGCAAGTTCACTTTCTTACTTTTAACAGACTCTATTTTGGTGAGGGGAACATTTAATATGTCATTTCTGATAAAAAAAGATTGACCTTCTTTTCTCTTTGATTTTAGGATGTAATGCAAAGTGGGCACTTTGGAATATTGAATTTCTTCCCTTGCTGATTCTTTTCTTTTTGCTTCTTTTTTAAGATAAAATTTGGCACTAGCAAAGTGAGCTTCGCCCTCAGTGAAAGGCTTATCATCGGTAGTAACTTTCTTAACTAGACCATCTTGACAATATTTAAAACATTGATGAAGAGTAGATGGTATAGTTTCATTCTCATGAATCCAGGGTCTTCTCGAGCATGTTATAAGAGGTTTTGGCATTAATAATATGAAATAATACACTTGAAGACAACTGGCTAATAAGCAATTCAAGCCTTATGAGGCCAATTACTCTTTGCCCCCCTTGGTTAAATTCTTGGATCATGAGGCGGATTTGGGAGAGGTCATCGCTTGAAATTTCAAGTTCTTTCATAGCGCGTACGGACATGATATTGACAACAAATCTCCCGTCAATGAGTATCCTATTCATCTTCTGCTCTCGGACATATGCACTAATAAACAAGCGTTGATTGTGGGTTTTAGAATCAACTGTCAAATCATCATTATCAAAAATGATAGTCGTTGCACAATCTACAGGTGGATTTATCAACCATTTTGAGTTTTTTCTCAAATTTAGTACTAATTTGTGTAACTTGAGGATTTTCAGCGTTGATGACATGACAAGAAGTGAAATCATCATCATTATCACTTAAATATCCCTTTGGCATAAACTCTCTCAGTGTCACAGGTTGTCGAGCCTCTTGAAGAAGCGGATGATTTGAAGAGATTAGCGTTACGGCCACTCCTTTTTGTTTCTTTGTTGTATTTCGTTGTTTCATTGCCACTTTAGCCTTTGTCAAACGAATGCTTTTCAAAAAGATGTACTTCTTTATTTTTGACTAGCAAGTCCCCTTTCGAGTGATTTAAGTCCATCCCTCATTATCATCTTCAATAACATTTTCAATTAAAGATCTTTCAAACTCCCTTTTTACAGGCAGAGCACTGCTTGATGTGGATAGAACTTCTATCGGACAACACAGACCCAAACATTATTGTTGTTTAATTTGCCGATAGTTTATCCTCCTCGAGAAGGATTTTTCCTTGACAAGCTAATTCCATAATTTTGTCTTTAAAGACAAAGTATTTAGTAAGAGGGTGGCCAATCAAGCGATGATAACAGCAATAATTTGGATCATTGACTTGACCGACTTCCTCTGGGCGCTTCATGTCAGGATGTTTAAGAAGTTTCTCTTTGAAAAAATCATCAAACATTCCCTGTAAATCAGATTCAAGGAAACGGTATTCCTTTTCTTGCATCTCTTTTAAAGTGGATATTCTTATCGACTTATTTTGGGAGGAGTCTAACTTTTCGGTGATCTTTTAGCTCACCTTGGTAGCAATCTTCATGGGAGCCGTGTTTATTGCCATGGACTCTTTATTACTAAGTCTTGAAGGAAGCTTGCCTCATTTTTTATTTTCTTGTCTTTCATTGCTTTGACGAGACGATTGCACTCGCGGAGCTTGAATAGGAAGCCCATCAGTTACATTGGCTGTGATGCTTAATTACATATCATGAGTACGAGTAGTTAATTCTTCAAATGTGTTTGGATGTATACCTTGTAGAATATAACTTAAACTCCAATGCATTTTTCGGATGCACATTTCTATGGCAGAGGGCTCAGACAGTCTATCTTTACATTTAAGACTCAAATTTCTTCACCTATCGATGTAGTTGACCACAGGTTCATCATTCCATTGGCGAGTGTTAGTCAATTCCAGCATACTAACGGTTCTTCTAGTACTGTAGAAGCAATTTAAGAACTCTTGCTCTAGCAGTTCCCAACTGTTGATGGACCCCAGTATGAGATTAGTGTACCAATCAAATGCATTGCCCTTCAAGAACTGAGCAAACTGTTTGACTAGCAGGTCACCATAGGCTCCAGCATTATTGCAGGTTTCGATAAAATGGGCCACATGTTGTTTTGGACTGCCTTTTCCATCGAATTGTTGAAATTTAGGCGATTGATATCCAGCAAGCATTGCCAGATTATCAATTCTAGTAGTGTAAGGTTTGGAGTAGGTAAAGCTTGACTTTGAGCCACCCTCTTTTTTGTCTTTAATCACGTCTTCAACAAGTTCCTTCAACTGTTCTATGGGGATAGTTCCCTCGGTGGTAACATATACTTCCTTCACCTTGTCCTTGCCTCTAGAGAAGGGAATTTTACGCTCTTGGTGCTCCTTAGGGTTCATATGGCTTCTTTCAGGAACGTGATTTTTCTGGGTGAGCAGTTGAGCGATAAGAGCATCTTGGTCCTTGATGTGTTTCATCATGGTCTCCATCATCTTGGACACGTTCAAAACTTGTTCTTTGAGACTTAAAGCGTTTGTCATCATAGCAGGCATTGCAGCAGAAGAAGCAGCAGAATCTTCAATAGAAAACCTTGATTGAAGACTTTCATGTGGTGAAGAGGCTGATCCAGTGCTTGATGAATCATCATCATGCTTAGAAAATTTGGATCCGGATCCAAATTCGAGCATGGCAAGAGCCTTTTCAATCGAGGTAGGGACATCTTTGATCCCCACCGTGGAAGAATAGCTCATTGGTGATGTTGAACCAAAGATGGTAGTTGACGCCGATGGAGCTTCCATGCTATTTTGGGTGGAAGTTTTCGTCATACTTCTTATCACAGGACCAATAGCACGAGTATTGGTGGCAACATGTGCAACTTCCTGAACAGATTTGACATTAGTAGTCTTGGAACAAGCAGTCATGAACTTGTTGTTCTTTGGTGCAATTGGTGATATGTGTAGTTGAATATTCGAGGAGAAGGGATGGAAGACAGAGATGGTCCTATCGGGCGTGCCAAAAATCTGTACGCGACAAAATTTCAAGTCTGCAAAAGACAAGAAAAATATACAATATATAAATTTAAGAAAATATGTGAGTACAGTCTCTGGGGTTCTCTCAAACTTGTAGAGAATTTCCTTTGATTCTTCCATTCGAACGCTAATCCAAGAGTTTTGCAGCTTGTTCTTGGATCAACCGCTAATTCTTTCAAATCTTGATATGGAAGACTTGAAGAATTTAGAAAATATTTGAAGACTCAAGTCTTGATATATGGAAGACTTGAAGAGCTTGACGACCTTGAATTTTGTAGCTTGGAGCTTCAACACTTGAATGTATGAGATGCCTCTTGATGTCTCTCGACTTGGTAGAGAGATCCCTATTTATAGCTGTGGTATGAGGTAGAGGGTGAAGAGATGTATGCCACTTTATTTTTTTTTAAATAAAACCTTCTTCTTTATTGATTCATAGGAAACGCACATACAGGAGCAATTGACAATATGCACAGCAGCATAGCTAATGTCTCCTCCTACGGAAACTAGGGAACCCTAATCTATCCATTCGTATATCACGACGGACTAGAGGGGGAAGCGCAGCAAAGGACTCAAAAAAGGAGTCAGAGCCCGAAGCCGCACCCAACTTAGCCAACTTGTCCGTCAGCTTGTTTGCCTCTCTATAACAATGTTTAATGGATCGAAACTGACACCGATGACACATAAGATCATCCAAATCCACCTGCAACCGCCAGGGGCATGCATAATCCCCAGATATAATTCGAACCAGGGATAGCAAGTCCACCTCCAGGTGCAGATCCAAAAATCCCCGAGCAACGCATTGATTAATGCCATATCCTAATGCATTTAACTCAGCGTGGAGGCTCGTGGTGACGCCAAGAAAGCACGAAAATTCAAGAAGAAATCCCTCCCGAGAATCCCACACCACTCCTCCTCCTCCACTCGGCCCTGGATTTCCAAGAGAACACCCATTCGTATTAAGCTTATAACCCTCTCCCGGTGACTCCCATTTGATAGGCAGGATAATCAGTGCTTTTTACCGAGCTTGCAACGGAATGCAAGCTCTCCCACGATCCATATGGCCATGCTAGCGATGGGAATTGAACCTATAGTAACTCCCTTAGCCGTGAGAAGGTTTAGGCGACCACCACTCCTCCAACTGTCCTCCCCCCTTGCATCACTGCCATAGTTCTTGCACGCCATAATTCCCAACAGACGATAGAAGGTAGGATCTGATAAGCAAAGGCCAAGTACTGCTGAGGAGCAGGCCGTAGCCATCATGAGATTGCCATGTGCCGGGCCGTGCTGATACGAGACGACATCCCCTCCTGAATCTCAAAGGCCCTCCAAACCTGCCGCGCAGTTTCCCTTGTGCAAAAAAGGTGATTCAAGTGTTCCTCCTCGAGATCAGAGCAACAACAGCATCTGGAAGGACCTTGGACACCAAAGCGACGCAGCTGCTCCATGAGAGGCAGCCTACCCGACAGCAAGCGGAGCATAAAAAATGAGATTGTGATTGGCAAGGACCGATGTCAGATACAAGCGGAGCCAAGTGACCCCTGAGAGTGGGGCCGGACAACCGCCGGAGCCGAGGCCACCGTGAACTCCCCATTTGGAGTCAGCATCCACACCATCCTGTCCTCCCCCTGGAGCATTGGAGGCCTGCTAGCCAACACGAGGCGCACCAACTCCGGCCGCAGTGCTTGCGAGAGCGAACGGATGTTCCATTCCCTTCCAGAGACAAAATCCACCACCTGCTGGTCCTGAAAAATCTCCACCCGTTGGCACAATGGACCAGACCCTATCCAGTTGTCATGCCAGAAATCCATCAACCCCGCCCGTACAATCCATCCTATATTCTCCTCCATGATCCCTTGGACCTCACACAATTGTCTCCAAGTATAAGAGCTTCCTATTCTTTCCTCCGCAAGGCAAGGGTGCCGACCTTTACAATATTTGGAAGTCATAAAGGAAGCCCAAAGCGAGCGGCCTTGTCTAAACTTCCACCACAACTTCATGAAAAAAGCCTGGAAAACCTCAGTGACTCCGCCTAAGCCCCCTTCGCTATGTGGCCTACACAGGTCTGCCCATTTCATCCAATGGAATCGTGGGCCAAGGTCTGACGAGCCCCACAGGAAGGTAGCCATGTGGCCACTGTACTTGTCTGGCAAGACATGCAGTTATATTAGGACTGTGCCAATTTAAATATTATCTCTTTATTTTGTATTTACTAATAAAGGGATAATACCAATAAGTAATTCCTTGATTAGCCAAACTCGTAGGGACATATGACATGGCGTCATTTGATTGGATACGTTGTTGCAGTATATAAGACATCTACATGGATTAAATAACTCTAGATATTATTTCTTTAATAAAGAAATAATTATTTAGCTATTCATCCATAATTTTGCCAAATCATATAGGCATGTGACGTGGCATAATTTAATTGGCAGAGATATCTTGGCAATTTTAATTGACTGCAACACCTCATCTTGATATGTAGGGAGACGTAATTGGCTGACGAATAACCAAACTTCCAAGTGTGCATGACATATGATCATATTCAATTGAATAAAATAAGCCATAAAAATAATTTATAGACCAATGGTAATTTTTAGAATTTAATTAAAATTCTATTGTCTACAACATATATACACATACATACACATATACATATACATACATATATATAGGCATTATATATATACAGACATACATACATATATATGTTATAACCTAGCCTCACATCCAAAGGTTAAGAGATATGGGACTAGGATATAAGGAAGAGCCCCAACATTTAAGTCTTAATTTAGGATATATATTCTGGACTAACTAGGACGAAACTCAAATAGTTGGATTTGGTTGTTGAAACTCAAGTTGTGTCCTGGACCAACAGGCTTGAGGCATGATGGTGTGTGTGTCTATATATATATATATGTATATAGACATACACACGTATGCATATGTATATATGTTTTTGTGTTTTTTATTATTTGAGACTAGCCTTGCCATGTATTGTTTAGCTATTTGTGCAGAAATTGGTGTTAAACTTTTTAATGTTCACTTGTATTTTGCCTACATTTTTATTCCGATTATTACTTATTATCTTTTCTAAAATTCCATTTTCATTGTCTTCTATCCTCTGTTTAACCTTGCTTTTGTTGCGGATGTTTTCCAGCAGAATATACAACTACTATTGTTTGTCAATGTTGTTTCTGCTTTGCAATAGCATTGAGGTTGGTATATTTTCTTTAGCCTTCTGCTTTTGTATTTTCCTCTCTGTTCTTTCTGTTGCTATAACATTATTTGATAGTTTATAGCCATGTAGTTCCATTGTCATTCGTTTATGATTCCTTTCGTCCCTTGTTATTTCATTAGAGTTCTGCTGCTGTTTACATGGTAATGTTATGTTTATTGCTTTTTCCTTGTGAATTTGAGGTCATGATATTTTTCTAGCTATTCCTTTCATTCGTCTTTGTGTCATTTTCTATTGTTCACTTATTTTGTTACATAGGTCAAAAAAGGAAGCTTTGTGTCATTTTCTGTGGTTCACTTTTGTCGTCACACAATCGAAAACGGAAGCTTTTTTCTGAGGGTAAGTGCCGCATAGAAAAAAATAGGCACCACTGTGAAAGGTATGCAACAAAAATATTAGAAAGGCCTAAGGAACGTGCCCTCGTTAATGGAGAGTCAAGTGGTAACAATGAAATGGTAAGCGACTCATCTATCTCTACTGCAAACGATGTCCTTTTGATGTTCCTATTCGAACTGATATTGATCCTGTTGTTCTATTCAAAGACAATTGTATGCTTTTTGATTTACCTGTATTGATCCTCACTGAACCATATGTACCTTCTGCATCTCACCCCTGGCCAGTATCAATGAAAGTACTAAATTGCACTTTCCCCTTTTGATCTTCCTCTTATCAGTTTGTCTTAGTTCTTCTTATTCCATCCATTGCATTGAAAGTATCATACTTTCTATTTTGGAATGTCACAAAACAATTGTCATATTAGAAAAGTCAAATCACCTTTTACTCTCTCTTTCCAATATAGTCCTTTTTTCTAATCATATGCATATTACCATTCAAATTTAAATTTTGAATCTGTGGGGGGTAAAATTGAAAAGAGAAGTACAAACATCATAATCAAATCACTATTCTTAAAAAGTTGAATTCTCCAAACATGACTAAATAAATATGACAGAGGGGGTATTTAAATAACCACTGCTAATCTATCTTTTTATTATAGCTATTGTTTCAACAACCATTGGCAACATACTTGAAAATACTGTTGTGTTAGTGGCTTTTGATATTAATAATGATCACCTGACTCATACTCATCGTTCGGGTAGGATTCTTCTTTCTCAATTTTTTGACAATACTATAGAGCCATTCAGATATTTCGCCATCCCACCAGTATTATAACTTAGTAGTTTCCATTATTCTTCGATTTATCAATTTCCACTTACTGCATCTACGACTTCTCCAAGAACGATGACCTGACTCATACTCATCGTTCGGGTAGGATTCCTCTTTCTCAATTTAGTTTCATTTGACAATACTATAGAACCATTCAGATATTTCGCCATCCCACCAGTATTATAACTTAGTAGTTTCCATTATTCAAGTAATGCATTTCCATTGCTTTTTTCCACCTTTAATCGCAGATATGTTTTAGTTATTTTTATATCTAATATTTTAGGACACCACCATAAAAAAAAAGGATCCCACTAATAGAGCAGATGCCATTAGTGCCAACTATTTTGCCACCTGTACCAGATTGTATATTCCGTTGTGTTAAGTGGTATGATATGGAGCCACCCAAGTTCTATTGTCAGTCGGGAGATTCATTTGGGAGAAACAAAAATGCCAGAAAAGTTGGTTCTGCTCCATAAAGCAAATACTCATGTGTCAAGGGAATTTCGTCAGTGTATCAAGAGTTATAACAACATGTTCGCTTTCACCTCTTTGTGTGACGACCTCACCTCCCCCTAAGGCGAACCAAAGGGTTCGGCGGACCGCCTGCCCAACTCTCGCTTGGACTCACTACAATCCTTAAATAAATAAAAAAAATAGATTGATTCCAATGACTACATCTAAATATGCCAAAATAATAACACGACTATAATATTTCATTGCACAAGTACATCCAAGGATACAAATCTCAAATCAACTACATCGAGTTCCAAATCTTAAAATTCCCCAAAGGTCAGTTACAAAATACCAAACTATACAAAAAACTAGCCTTCACTAGTATTTTCCAATCACTTCCTTTACGTTACTCTCCTGTTAAGGAATAACTGTGAGGACTCATGTTTTATTCTTAAAATAATTATTTGCCTTAGTATTAGTTAAATATATTATCAGTACATAAATCATTTTTAAATTTTGCCTTATCGCGCGCGAATCGAAAGTTCGCGTATTTCGCTTCAAATCGACTAAGTGGAGATTTAAGAAATTTATATTAGACTACTAAGAGTGAATAATTATAGTGTTAAAGGAATTACATTTGAGGATTAGTGCACTAGTGCAACAAACAAGAAAGAAAAGTGGTAGTTAGGGACACTATACGCGAACTATTCCTAGTTGACTTTTGTACAACTTTTGGCCACAAATTCCTTAAGCTTCGAAAGAAAGCTTTACAACACAAGACACTCTCTCTCCTCACTCCATAGTTGGGCCGAAAACAGTAAGGGAAAGAAGAGAAAAGCTCCACTCCATCTCACTTCATCTTGCTTCCATTTCCTTCACAAATCACCACCCAACTCCTAAACACCTTGGAGATTAACTGGAGCTTGGAGAAAGGTTTCATCTTGGGGGATTTCTTGGAGGTTTAGTGGTGAAAATTTCTGGTTTCATCCAAGGCTAGAGGTAAAACCATCAACTCATCCAATCCTTCTATTTAATTCAAGATTCATGGTTGGTTGTGCAAGGGTTTGAAACCCTAAGCAAAGATAGGTAGAGGACTTGAGGAAATCTATTTTTCTTGCTTTAAACTCTAAGATAGTGGACTTGGTGTGACATTTAGGTAGCTTCCTTGAGTATTAAATGCTTGATTAATATTGTTTATATGTTAAGTGAGTTGATTATGGTTAGAAAAGTGAAAGGAAAATCAAAGGAAGTGGAGACTTGACCTGGCCGAAAATTTCTGGTCATGTTGCCCTGTGATATTTCAAAAATTTTGATGATTGTTGGCTGTGAAATTGATGTTTATATGTTGTATATGGTGTGTACAAAGTGTTGTTCAAAAATCATTTGATTTGGTTGAGCAAAACTTGGAATTTCGAAATTGAAAGAAACCTGGAACTGCGTTCTGGTTGTCCGAATAGTAACTCTTTGAACGAATTTATCTCTTTGTACAAAATTTGAAATTGAGTGCCATTTATGGCATTTGAAACTAGACAATTGTAACTTTCCAAGGTATAAAATTCACCCCCTAGTTCGAACTGAGTGAACCATAGTGATTCAACAAATTTGTTGTCTTGTTCTGACTGTCTATCCGAGAGAAAGGTAGAAGCTGCATCTTGTGGCTCTATTTTCTCTCACTTGTGAACTTGTGACGCCCCCACTTCTTCCTAAAGCGAACCAAAGGGTATCAGCGGGACGCCTGCCCAACTCTCGCCAGGACTCACGCAATATTCATTCAAGCTTAATGCGATACTAGACATCACAAACAGACAAAGTAAAGTCAAATAGCGCGGAAGCTTTCAAACTTAACGATGTTTAACAATTATCCAATCCTTACATCGGATTTCCAGAACACATCTCCAAACCCAAAATAAATAACAACCAAGATGCCTAGTCCAATACATTGGAAATCCTATTACAAAAGTACATCAAAAGGGAGTCCCTTCGAGTCTCATTCCAAACCCATTCCTGTTAAGGAAAACAAATCTACAGGGTGAGCAAAACGCTCGTGAGGCCAAGAACACACATGCAAGCACGTTGTTCAGATAACAATCCCGATTTAACAAGTAGAGCAATAATATTTCAATGAATGGCACTTTAAACAAGAAAAGTAAACAGAAACAATTGAAGGATACAGGAGCTCTCAGGAGCTATTTTCCACTTGCACAATCACGAACCTCCATGAGTTGACACTCCGTCAACCGGGTAGGTTATAGTCCGTAGAACTTCACTTACACGATCCCCTTTTACCTTACATACCCCTGTACCGGGCCCGCACGACATTTATGAGGCGATACTTCTCGAGTATGCCAAGCAATACCTCTTAATAGGTCAAGCATATAATCTCATGGTTCACTAAGGAGCCCGACCAAGCCCATGCTGGCTCGAGTCCGAGGTTAGCCAGTGAGAGAATTGGGGGTCCCCCCACTGAACATGTAAGAGTCGAGGAGATTAACTCCAATCGACTTATGCAACCATAGCATAAAGTAACACTTAAACACGTCACGCAAGTTCACTTAACAAGTCACTTCATGTCACGAAATTCAAGTATACATCATGTAAATGAGAACGAGTGCGATAAAGTACACACTCGACTCAGTATTTTCAAAATCTCTATTTTTGTTAACACTTAACACTTAACACTTATCACGTATATCACATAATTCACACACTTGGCACTCACCAAGTAAACAAAAGAAGAAGTTTTACTGGAAGTTCAGGTGGCCACCGTGGGATCCTCTTGAAGGTCCTCTTGAGTGCCTGAGCATTTAATAATAAACTATCACTTAAAAACCCCAATTACTAAGGAAGATTGCACACTTGTGCGATCTAAGAAAATTTCACGAAAATGAGCTTTAATTATTCGTAAATTGAGACTCAAAAGTGGGGTTTTAAAACACAAGCGAAATCTGATTTTCATCTTTGAAATCGAGTGTAAAACGATCAAGTGATACCAAAGGAAAAGAGAGAGTTTGAAAAAACTCCATTTCCTTTAAGTTATGAATTTTCAGATTTATTACGCTTACTTTGAAAAATCGTATCTCACTCTCTACAAGTCCAAAATTGGAAAATTTGGTACCGTTGGAAACTACTTCCAAAGTACTAAAAGTTCCTACAATATACATTCCCATGATTCCCAACGGAAGGCAATCAAAAATTGGCTCAAAGTCACTGTTTTAGGCTTGCGAGACAGTTTTGAGGTTGGTTTTTCGCCAACTTTGGAAATTCGGCAAAATTCACAGAATTTAAACTAGCCTCTCAGATTTAAAACTCAAATAGAGTTACAATCAAAGTTTAAAAAAAAACAAGCGGGACAAGAATTGGAGTTCTGAGCACCAAGATATGGCGGCTCAAAGTTGCTGAAAAATGAGACTGTTGGGTCAATTTTCCAGATTTAAATCACTGACTTTGGAACGTTTGTTGAACATCGAAATGGACTCGGAATGGCACCAAATTTGGCAGTATTATCCTACCATATAAGGGCTATTCCTCTTCCAAATTTTATAGGAAAATTCATTCGGAAAGTTGGCTAACAAAACCTTCAAAGTTTCTAAATCTCCAAGGCAAAGCTGCCTTGCACCTCTAGTTTTCTTTTTTTCAAACCTTTGGCCAATAAAATCCCTAAAACATGTCTCATTTATGATAACCAGATCTAATAAGGATCCAAGATATATTTGGTAGGTGATTTACACCAAGAATTTCGAATAGAAAGTCTCAAATCAAGATTGGTTACAAATCTGTCCAACATGAGGGTTTTCTCCCACAAAGCCAGTTTCGAAATCTGGTCATAAATCACTCAATTCAACTCGAAATTGAGCGTGGTTGGTGGCGTTGAATAATAGATTCATTATGCTAAAATTTCTTAGAAGAAATCATTTTCAAAATCTGTCCACAACTAGCTCATATGTGAGCATCAATTTGCTGCTCAAAACAGAACTCCCAGTGTAAACGTGAAACAGGATAGTCATGTTCAAATGATTGGTATGGACGACTCAGGTGGAACTAGAATGTGCATTTTATACTGTTAGAAAGATGGGAATATCTAGTTTCCAATGACATAGACGGAACTCGATTTAGACATCGGGACAAAAAGTTATAGCTAAAACAAGAACACTGCCAGAGCAGTTACGGGAAAAATTTCCAGTTTTGCTGATTTCCGAAAACACAACATTTGGCCAACCAAATCAGGTTATTTTTTGATGAAACTTTGTACACAACTTATAATACATATATACATAAGAAACAAGTCATTAGAACCTCCAAAATTTGAACTAAAGTGCACGAAATTCACAGGGGCAGAATCGAAAAAATTTCCCTCTTCACATCCTTTGAGTTTCCACCAACAACACAACATTATTCCACTAAATTAAGCACTAAACCAACATTAATAACACCATAATTCATCAAATTAGTCCATCCAATCATAGTGGGAATTCATAGAGCCCACACAACATTTTCCAACATAAATAAGACTACCGACATGCATGCATGAGCTTATAAATGCTATATTACTTCCATAAGACAAGATTTGAGTAGTGGATCATCACTTACTTCCTTAGATCAACCAAGCAGAAATTTTCGATCCTAAGATGCTCAAGAAAACCCTGGAAAGCAGCCCTCTTTCCTAGCTTGATGTGGTATCCAAGTGATTAGCTAAGTGTGGTTAAATTTTGGTGTGATTTGGTGGAAGATTTGATGAAGAAATGAGGAAGAAATTGGAAGAGCTTCTTGGTTCTTTTTCTTTCTTGATGGCCGGCTGTTTGGAGCAAGAGAGAGAGTGTTTGATGCAAATGAAGCTTCCAAGAGAAGCTGAAATGTGTGGCCCAAAATTAAGCAAAAGTCAACTCTCTCCTCACGCGTACACGCGCGCATTTTTTGCTTGATTTCTTTCGAGTTTGTTTCACTAGTTCACTAAACCTCTAATGCACTTGTATTCATACTATTATTATTCACTCTTAATGGTCTAAAAATAATGGTCTTAAGTCCCACAATTTAATCGCGCGCGTAAAAATGCGTACTTCCGATTTAAGCGCGATAAAGTGAACCTTCCGAGAAATTCTTATAACGATAATATAACTAACTAACATTTGAACACTTAAACATAAAAATACCTATTTTAAGACTAATGTACATGTCTCCAATTTTTCAAGCTCATAATATCCTCAAATCGGTTATTGCTTCCAAATGCGCATTTACTATTCTCACTTAACGAGTTTTCAAAATTTAAATTTTGAAACAAGTCAGTTTAAAAATATTATTAAGTTATAGATCCATGTAAACAGATCCAAAGAGATTAGAAAATCATATTCGGCCCAATTGGCCAAATAAATATTTAAATAAGCTAGTAATAGGAGTTTAAAATAGGTAAATTTTTGCGAGTCCTCACATGAATCGAGTATTAATTCCTCAATTAACTTTTCTTAATCTACCATTGATCATTCTTAACTCTCCAATATTAATACACTCTCGATTCAAGTATAGCCTCGAAAGACGTGCACTCGTTGTTCCGAACTACGCGAATTTTCGAAAAGTGAATTTTCCAATAAAACGCATTAAAAATATAAAAGAGGCGTTGTTCCATATAAATGGATTTTAAATGGTCGAAATAAATAATTCGACGAAAATGAGCAAATAAATATTTAAGTAAACTTCTAATATTCGATAAATAAGAAAATTTTCGGATCCTCACATCCTCCCCTCCTTAAAAGGAATTTCGTTCTCGAAATTCACACCTAGGACAATATCATTCTCGTAATGGTTAAGTCTACCAAATCAATCACTAACTTACGTTTTTCTAACCCATGCTGCACAATTTCTATTCATACAACTAGCAATCAAACCTTGATTTTTCTTATTAGATATTTTAATTTTCAGGTCATAGGGCAACATAATCGGCCTTATGTCTTCCTCACATAGGTAACGTCTTCACTCTTAATGCTACTATTACTGCCACTAATTCCAAATCATGAGTTGGCTACTTTCTCTCGTGATATATTAACTTTTTAGAGACATACACAATCGCCTCATCCTGTATCGTTAGTATACATTCTAATCCACCCTTTAAAGCATCTGGATAAATCACAAAGCTACCTCCTCCGCTCGGTAAGACTAACACAAGTGCATCGGTTAAACACCTTTCACTTTTAAAATTCTTCCTCACATTTAAAATCCCAAATAACTTGCCAAGTCTTGCGCTCTTGGAAAATTCCTTGATCAAACCAAAGGAAAGGTTCGACTACCTACATGAACTCCAAATTTCGGTAGGATTTTCTAGTCGTTTCCTCTTACACAACGCCCACTGTAGCTGAGTCAATAACAATTCCTTCCTTAGATATTGTATAACCTAGAAAGGCTATTTCCTTCCAATCGAACTCACATTTATTGAACTTAACGAAAGTTGGCGCTCTCTCGAGATTTGTAAAACTATCATCAAGTGTTTTTCCATGATTTTTTGTTTCCAAACCTTGGAGTTTACCGATACATCATCAATAATTGCCATCACAGATTAATCCCATCATGATTTAAAACCTTGATGTATTAAGGCAATAATTGCTGCTAGTGCATTAGTCAACCCAAAGGGCATAATTGAAAATTCAAGCATCCCCATCTTGAATTGGAAGTGGTCTTAAGCACATCAGTTCCTAGGATTCCCGGTTGGTGGTAACTCTATTTTAAATCCCTTATGCGCTGCTCCTGGCCCTTGATTATAATTCTCGTTTATGTGAGGCTACGGAGTATTTGTTCTTAATAGTCACATCGTTCAAGTCTCGATAATTTATATATATATAACCTCAAGCGTCCATTCCAAATATGATATCCAGTCCTTAATCGTTAGTCTCATTCAATCCATCAAATATTTCCTTTCACTAACCTAAATCTCACAACTTTTAATATCTCAAATTGGCGATCAAACATTGGATCCCAACTTCAACACCAAGTTCTCGATTTGGTCACGATCCCTGGTCGCCTCCAAGACTTCAGGGTGGTCTATATTCTCTAGCACAATCTCGACCACGTCTAACACCGTTCGTGTCTTATTATAAATCTAAAAGTGTGGGGCAAGATTTGAACATATATGTAAGTCATAAAACCAATCAAAAGCGGAGCAAAGTTTCATATGTCATAAAGATCATAATAGGTACATTAAGTTGGGATAGGTTTATCAAACCATTTCAAAAGGGGAAGGGAAACAACGGAATTATAGCAAAACGTGCCGAAATACCAAGATGCAAAATAACAAAAGACTTTCTCTTATACAAAAGATTAAATCTCCAAAAGTGCTAGTCTAGTCTAGGGTAACGATACAACCTCTATCCCTCGAGTGGAGTTATCTACCCCCACTCGAAAATTTCCAACACTTAGACCCCTTTCTGACACTCGATTATTTTGTGGCGAATCTAGCTGGCCGCTGAGTATTTCCTCTTTTTAGATGCACTGGGGCAATTCGAAATCTTATGCTCGATACTACCGCACCTCAGACACTTTCCTTGCTTTATCCAGCACTTGTCCTCGGTGTGGTTAATCTTGCCACAGTATCCACAATTTGCGTGAGAAGTGACGGCTTGACCAGTTTGAGGATTTTCCTTGTATTCCATCTCCAGTTCTACATTCTTACGTAGCAACTCAGTTTTCTTTGTATATTCCTGTTTCCACCGTCCTTCCCAGTAGTCAGCCAATTTCTTTTAAAATTCTATCTCGTTTCGAAAAATGTTCATCTCTTTACGCATTTCTTCCAAAGTTGCCATCTTACCAGTTGACTTAAGTCAAAGGCTAACTTGCCAGGCATATCAAAGGATCAAAATGAATAGCTATTCATAATAGAAGCTCGAGCCGTATTTCCCTTGGATTTTTTTTCCACCCATAGGTTACCCCGGCATATAAATCTTAACTATTCTCTGCTTAATATGGGCAAGTTCTTAGGTTTCCATGAGATTACTATCATCATTTACAAACACAACAAGATACGGGGCCTTATTATTTAATATGGAGGTTCCATGTCTTAGTTCACTTTCCAATACTTATCTACAAAGTTGTTCGAGAAGAAATCATAACCTCTTGCTCTCACTAGTGCCTTATTGTATCCTTTCAAATCAATCTTACTATTTCGAAGTTAGGTTCTCCGTGAAGTCTAGATAGGCGAATTTCAAGAATCATTCCATTTTCACATCTCTCTCTTGGTCCCCAGGTTGGTTGATTGGTTTAGAGCTTTAGTGCTCAACTAATCGTGCTAGGGCATCAATCGTCTGGTTAATAGCAATAGCTACGCGATTGTTTTTCTTCATTTCTAGGGTTTTGGTTCAATCCAGCAGTCGCTCTATAATCGCCCCCTTGAGTTTGGAGTTGCTTAACCCCTCGCCCTCGATCCTTTTTCACTCCTCTGGCCACCAATAAATTTAACATGTTTAAAGGCATGACATAAAGTGAGTTCACATAAATGGAGTTTGAAAAGTGATACCTTTATCATGCCAAACAAATACAAGAATAAAAGGGAAGACACCGAAATAATCGCAAATGTGTACAACCCAATCATGGATTTGAAATCATAAAGCAGTAAAGTCAAGCATGTCATGAGCAACATTTAATTGCCTCAAAGGATAGGAAACATAGTAAAACAAGATACAAAATGCAATGGCCTTTAAGCGAGCGCCACCCCGTCTATCTTTGGCAAAACTATTAAAATAGTTTAAATCACTAACTTAGTGATTGGCGAAGCGAAAAATCTTCACTACCTCCGTAGGATCATTTTCATTTCCAGCATTAGGAGTTTTAGATCTCATGTCCCTTATCGAATATCTTGTCATTCTCCACTTGTTCAACCAAGGTAACACACCCAGCCATCGACTTATCCATCCTGTCTTTAATTTCGGGCACTACTCTAACAAGTCGGGTCTTAGTCTTTTAATGCTTCTCACAAGAAGCCTTTGTCTTCCTCGCTCCTTAAGTATCTCAATCTCCACTTCAGGAATTCTAGTAGTCTAGGCATCCGCAATTGCCCTCATTTCTCGATTATCCCCTCGAACCACCCTAATTTCCTCAGATAGCCACTTTTAATGATCGACTACTATTAACACCCCATTATTTGGGCGCGAGCAAGTCCTTTGAAAATCACATAAAGTCCTAGTTCTTTGAATTGAATTATCTCTCCAATGCTCCCTTAGGTCTTTCTCGATAATGGGCCACCGGAAGGCGTCCTGAGACCATTTAATATCACCCTTACCTCCCATAGCTTACCCTTAAAAGTAAAAGCTCATGGAGGTCCAGATATATTCATTAAACTTGATATGATTATTTCGTACTATCCCACGTGTATCACACAAGATCAAGACTCCTTGTCATCCACTAATTCAAACCTAGGTTCTAATTTTCTTTTTCACAAGCTGTCACTTAACTTCCCAACTAGTTCCACAGTCCGGCAACCTAAACTTTTAAATCTAGGATACACTACAGAGATCTAAAGCCTAAGCTCTGATACCAACTGTGACGCCCCCACTTCTCCCTAAGGCAAACCAAAGGGTATCCGCGGGACGCCTGCCCAACTCTCGTCAGCACTCACGCAATATCCATTCAAGCTTAATGCGATACTAGACATCACAACCAGATAAAGTAAAGTCAAATAGCGCGGAAGCTTTCAAACTTAACGATGTTTAACAATTATCCAATCCTTACATCGGATTTCCAGAATACATCTCCAAACCCAAAATAAATAACAACCATGATGTCTAGTCCAATACATTGGAAATCCTATTACAAAAGTACATCAAAAGGGAGTCCCTTCGAGTCTCATTCCAAGCCCATTCCTATTAATGAAAACAAATCTACAGGGTGAGCAAAATGCTCGTGAGGCCAAGAACACACATGCAAGCATGTTGTTCAAATAACAATCCCGATTTAACAAGTAGAGCAATAATATTTCAATGAATGGCACTTTAAACGAGAAAAGTAAACAGAAACAATTGAAGGATACAGGAGCTCTGTAAAGACTCACAAAAATTTATTTAATTTAAACTCCAAATTCTAGCTCATTTATTTATTTATTTGGCCAAATGCTCCGATTATTATTTTCTAACCTTTTTTGACCTAATTAGAGGGATCTATAGCTTAGTTATATTTTTAAAGTGACTCGTTTCAAAATTTAATTTCTGAAGGCTCGTTAAGTGAAAATAGTGAATACGCGATTAGAGTAAATAATCGATTCGAGAATACAATAAACTTGGAAAATTGGAGACTTGTACATTAGTCTCAAAATATGTATTTTTATATTTAAGTGTTCAAAGGTTAGTTAGTTATATTACCGTCATAAGAACTTCTTAAAAATTTCACTATCTCACGCTTAAATTGGAAATACATGTTTTACGCGCGCGACTAATTGAGGAGCCTTAGACCATTATTTTGGGACTATTAAGAGTGAATAATAATAATATGAATGTAAGTGCATTAGAGGTTTAGTGCACTAGTACAATAAACTCGTGAGAAATCGAGCACGAAACGCACACGCACGTGCATTATTTTAGTGGACAGTTTTGGGTAAATTTGAGCCACAAGTTTTAAGCCTACCTTAGAAGCTAATAACATCAGAATTTCCTTCCTCTCATACTCTCAAACAGCCGAGCAACAAAGGAAGAACAAGACCAGAAAAATTCCTCCACTCTCTCTTCTCAATTCCTTGCTCAAATTACCTCCAAATTTTACACACAACCCTCAAATCACTTAGTGATCAAGATAAGCTAGGAAAGGAGCTGCCTCTCACGGTTTTTCTCCAGCTCAAAGTGACCGAAATTTCTGTCTTGGCTCTCTAAGAAGGTAAGTAATGATCAACCACTTAATTCTTGATTTATGGAAGATAGATTACACTCATGAGCTCTTGGATTCTCATGGGCAGCTTTAAATTGTTGGAAAATTGGTGAGTGGGTTCTATGAAATCCCACAATGACTTTGATGATCTGATTTGATAAGATTGGATGCTAATTGTGTTGATTAAGTGTTAATTTAGTAGAGTTAAGTGACAAAAGTGAAAAGGAAGTCAAATGAGGGGTTGCATGTGAAGGTGCCGATTCTGCCCTGCCATTTTCGTGCATTTTAGTGTACTTTCTTGAAGTCCAATTGACTTTTTTCTGATGTAAATGTGAAATATAGGTTGTGTTTAAAGTTTCCTCAAAATTTTACGTGATTTGGGTGAGTGCATGTTGAGATTTAGAAAATTTGCCAAAACTGGAATTGTGTCCCGTATTACTCTGGCAGTGATTTTGTTTCGACTATAACTCTTTGTCCCAATGTCGAAATCGAGTGCCGTTTGTGGCACTGGAAACTAGACATTTCCCGCTTTCCAATGGTATAAAATGTATATTCTAATTCCACCTGAGTGAACCACACCAACCGTCTGAACTTGGCTGTACTGTTTCATTAGTTCACTGGAAGGCAGAACATGAACTTCAACTTGATGCTTAAATGTGGGCTAGTTGTGGACAGATTTTGAAAATGGGTTCTTCTAAGAAATTATAGATCTATGAATGTGTTTTCCAACGCCACCAACCATGCTCAATTTCAAGTTGAATTGAGTGATTTTTGACCAAAATTCGAATCTGGTATTATGAAGAAATACCATGCATTTGGACAGATTTGAAACTAACAATGATTTGGAACTTGTTATCCGAAGCTCCTTAGTGAATATCACCTATCAAATGTACCTTGGACATATTTTAGACATTACCTACTGGAATGGACTAGGTTTAAGATGTTTCTTGACCAAATGCTTGGAAACGGCAAAACGGAAGTTCAAAGGCAGTTTAGCCTTAGAATTTCTTGTGATTTCAACAGTCTCGTTAACCGATTTCTGAACATATTTTTCTATGAAATTTGGCAAAGGAGTGGCCATTATATGGTAGTATATTCATACCAAATTTGGCCCCGTTCCGAGTCTGTTTCGATACCTAACTAAAGTCCCAAAGTTTGGAACTTAAATCTGGAAAATTGGCTCAACAAGTTTCGGTTTTTCACCAACTTTGAGCTATTGTATCTTGGTGCTCAAAACTCCGATACTCGTTCTGTTTATTTTTTTTTAAAACTTGGATTGCAACTCTAATAGAGTTCCAAATTTCAGAGGTTAGTTCAAATCAAGTGAATTTTGCCGAATTTTCAAAGTTGGCCAAAAACCAACTTAAAAAATGTCTTCAATGCCTCAAAACAGCAACTTTGAGCTAATTTTCAGATACCTTCCATTTAGAATCCTGGAAAGGCGTCTTCTAGGAACTTTTAGTACTTCCTAAGAGGTTTCCAACGGTACCAAGTTTTCCAATTTTGGAATTGTAAAAAGTGAGATACGATTTTTCAAAGATCTCGTATCAAAGCTGAAATTTCCGAATCTTAAGAAAATGGAGCTTTTCGAATTCTCCTTATTCCTTCGATATTACCTGAACGTTTTGTAAGTTCCAAAGACAACCAAGAGGGGGGGTGAATTGGGTTGATTAAAACCTTAACCAAATTTATGCACTTTTTTTTTAATAAAAATTTACCTTCTTTTCTAGTAAAGATCAACCAAGTAGATTAGAAGACAATAGCAATATTGATCAGAAAAACAAGTATATATAAGCAATGAGAATTTTATTAAACAAAAAGTAAAATAGGAAATCAAACCGATTGTCTACCAAGCTTTCCTCAAACTTGAAGACCAATCACAAGGTTGAGCAACTTCTCTTTGATGAAATATGATCAACTAGATGTACAATGGAGGGAGCACTTCCTCCTTGCCCTAAGCCTCACTTAGTCAAGCTAAGAAGTTTTACAAACACTCAGATAACCCTCAACAAAGCTACACTAATGAAACTTTCAACCACAAGAGAAAAGCTCACCAGAAGTTCACACCACTTAGAGAACAAATCTAACTTTGGAGACTATTTTCTAGCTAAAATATCTCTTGAGATCTTGTAGACCAAGTGTGCAAAAGTTCTTACTTCGTTCAGAACAGTTTGTTTTTAAAGGGGAACAGAAATGGGCTTCATTAAAGCTTCCAACGGATAGAAGGCAGATGAAGAGTCAGCTAGCCGTTGGGGCTTTCGGACGTCCGACGATCAAATTATCGTCCGAACCAATCGTCCGAAAAATAGCCAAATTGAAGTTCGGACGTCCGATGGAATTTTATCTGTAAGTCCCAAAGACAACCAAGAGGGGGGGGGTGAATTGGGTTATTCAAAATCTTAATCAGATTTAGACAATTTTTGCTAAATGAAAATTTCCTTCTTTTCTAGTAATGATCAACCAAGTAGATTAGAAGACAAGAGCTATATTGATCAGAAACACAAGTATAAACAAGCAATGAGAATTTTATTAAACAGAAAAGTAAATTTGGGGAATCAAACCAAGTGTCTACCAAGCTATCCTCAAACTTGAAGACCACACACTAGGAAGAGCAACTTCTCTTTGATGGAAGACGATCAACTAGATGTACAATGGAGGGAGCACTTCCTCCTTGCCCCAACCTCACTTAGTCAAGCCTAAGAAGTTTTTACAATTCACTCAGAACAACCCTCAACAAAGCTACACTAAGATCCTTTCAATCACAAAAGAAATGCTCACCATAAATTCACACCACTTTAAAACAAATCTAGCTTTGGAGACTATTTTCTAGCTAAAATATCTCCTGAGATCTTGTAAACAAAGTGTGCAAAAGTCCCTACTTCGTTCAGACCAGTTTGATTTTAAAGGGAACCAGAAATGGGCTTCATCAATGCTTCCAACGGATAGAAGGCAGCTGAAGAGTCAACTAGCCGTTGGGGCTGTCGGACGTTCGACGATCAAATCATCGTCCGAACCAATCGTCCGATGGCATCCAAGTTAACGTTCGGACGTCCGATGCGTCTTGATCGTCCGACCACCGCAGCGTCCGATCGTTAGGCAGAGAGTTGGCAAGTTTAGCTTGGAATTTTTCGGACGGTCCGATGCGGTTGCATGAGCGTCCGATTTGGCAAGCGTCGATCCTTCCGGACGTCCCGTGCCTCCTCACGAGCGTCCGACAGAGCTTCCTTTCTTGATGCTTCTTTTTCCTTTCGGAACGTCCGACAGATTCCTTTTCGGCCCGTCCGACGTGAGTATCCTGTTTTTGCTTTCTTCTTTTTGGTTGAAATGCATTTTCATGACCTATTCATACCTGATTCTTTGATATGTAAAGACACTTATAATCGAAGAAGGTTAGATACATTTCAAAATACTTTGTGATCATCAAAACCAAGAATAACAATTATCAAGGCCATAAGAATAGGGTTTGAAGTCCCTAATTTGAGTACGAAGAGAAGTATCATTAACCAAGAGAGTTATATGACCAAGTAAATGCATCAAAAGAGGTTTAACTTTCGAAAACCAAGATTTGAAATGAAAGTTCAAAGTTCCAAAGAGACCTTGTATTAAACCATGAAATCAAACTTAAAACAGTCTAACAATCACAAAGGAAGGTGGAAAGTTCTTAAAGGAGTAATTTGGTTGAAACAGAAATTTTCCAGTTTAGAATGATACTACTTTGAAAAATCGTATCTCAAGTTTCGTAAATCTAAAAATGGAAAAATTTATACCATTGGAAACTAAATTCAGAGTACCAAAAGTTCTCAGAAGACACTTTTCCGTGATTCTAAATGGAAGACGATCATTTTTTCAGCTCAAAGTGGCTGATCTGAACAAGCAAGGCAGTTTTGGTCATGTTTTTTGGCAAAGTTTAGAAATTCGGTAAAATTCAAAGAAAGTGAACTAGCCTCTGAAATTTGTAACACAATAAGAGTTCCTAACAAAGTTTGAAACACAGCAAACAGAACTAAATTTGGAGTTTTGAGTATTGAGATACATCAGTTCAAAGTTGGTCGTGTTTTGAAAACTGTTCAGTCATTTTCCAGATTTGAAAAGCTATCTTTGAAGTATCATTTAGCCAACGAAATGGCATTGAAAATACACCAAACTTGGTACACTAAATCTTCCAAATGTGAACTATATTTCTACCAAATTTCAAGTAAAAACTCACGTGAGAAGACAGTTAACAAAATAGCCAAAATTCGGGAAAATTTAAAGCAAATCTGCCGTCCATGGTTCTCTTTCCTTTTCAAACGTTTTGTCCCACACAATCAACCTCAATTAGCTCAAATGTTGAAACTAAGGTTCCATAAACATCTAATGAGAAATTTAGAGGTAATTGACATCAAAGTTTTCGAAACAAAACATTCCAAAACAAGTTTGACCATTCGGCCAACAAGAGGGAAGAAACTTTCCAATTTCCAGTTTTGCTGCAATTTAAAAATCAGGCCATATCTCACTCTATACAAAATCAAATAAAGAATGGTTGGTGGCATTAGAAACTAGGTTCCAAAAGCTACATTTCATCAGAAGAAATCATTTCCAAATCAGTTCACAAGTAGTTTAAATTCAAGCCACAAATTACAGCTTCTCATTTCCATTCGAATGAACAGGCTGAACAGAACAGCCGAATTTATCAGTTCACTGCAGTTCACACAAAATAAACTAGACAGTGATTTTTATACCGTTTTAAAGCTAAGAATGTCTAGTTTCAAATGCCACAAACGGCACTCAATTTCAACTTTTGTACAAAGAGATATGTTCGATCAAAGAAGCACTGTTAGGCAGCCCAGATTACCATTTCCAGGTTTCTTTAAATTTCAAAAATTCAAGTTTTGCTCAACCAAATCAAATGATTTTTGGTAGACACTTTCTACACACCATATACCATATATATACATCAGTTTCACAGTTATTTGAGCATAAAAAATTCGAAACATAGGCAAGGCAATAACAGGACAGATTCAGCCAGCTTACTTCCTCTCACGGTTTTCTCTCTTTCTTTTTCCTCTTCTAGTTTCTTCTAGTAAAACTCATCACAAACACACTAACACACACATAAACATCATGGCAGCCCTTATATGACCAAGGTGGAAGTTCATAGAGCTCACTTCAACCCACCAAATCCAAGCAACAACAACAATAAGGAAGCTACAAGCTTCAAAACCAAGAAATGAAACAAGAAAGTAAAAGCTTTGGTGGAGATGTTTATACCTTCAAAACTCAAGATGAAACTCTTGCTGAAATCAGAAATTTCTCACCAAAAATCCTCCAAGAAATTCCTCAAGATGATGTCTTTCTCTAAGATGAAACTAATCTCCAAAGTGTTTTGGGTGAAGATTTCTCAAGTGAATGGAAGCAAAATGGAGCAAAAGTTGAAGTTTTCTCTTGTTCCTTTTCTTTCTCCTTGGTCTGGCCGAAAATGAGGGAGTGTGCAGAGAGAGATAAGGTTTTGTTTGTGTGCTAAAACTTGGGAAGAAAGAATGGAATAGTAGCCATAAGTGTCGGGCAAAAAGTCAACCTTCAATAGTGTCGCGTTAGTGTTTCGTACCACCAATTTCTCTTGGGTTTGATACACTCATGCACTAATTCTCTAAGGTACCTCATTTAATATGGTAATTATTCACCCTTAATAGTCTAGTATTAATTTCTCAAATCTCTAATTAGTCGTACCGGCACGACTTTCGGGAAACTATTGACGCGCACGCGGTAAAAGCTTAATTTGAACTCACTCACTTCTAATCCCTCAATTAACTTTTTTTTAGTCTATTACTGATCATTCTTAATTCTCCAAAACTAATGCACTCTCGAATCGAATATTATCTCGAAAAATGTGTACTCGTTATTTCTCGCTAAACGAGTAGTAGAAAAATTAAATTTGCTAACGAAACGTTTTAAAATTATAAAAGAGACATTTTTGCATACAAATGGACTTAAAACGGGTGAAATAAATTATTTGGGGTAAACGGGTGAATAAATAATTAAATAACCCAGTAAAATAAAATAAAAATAAGAAAATTTTTCAGGTCCTCACATCCTTCCCTCCTTAAAAGAATTTCGTTCTCGAAATTCATACCTTCCATAACCTCAGATAACCCTGTTGTGCTACTAAGAGTTCTAGTACATCCGTCATGGGAGTTAAAACTAATCCCATTTGATTATCTCCTCCCCCAACCCTTGGCTCGGCATTTTGATCAGTAGCAGAATCATTATCTACCCTTTGGTTTCGGGGTTGTCTGGGTTGACGTCTCTTTCGTTGTCCTCTAGTTTCCATGTTCACGGCTAATCTAGATACACATGCATAAATCCCACACTAAACCATAACTGAACTACACACACATACCGGTAACAATTCTAAAGAAATGGAATCACTTGCACAAATAACATTATCACCGTACAAGTCAAACACAAACTAGAGCTCATTAAATCATAACACAAGTTACAGTTAAGTAAAGTACATACCAAGTCAAGGTCAGTAAACAAAAGTAAACGGGTGATTAACAAAAGTATATGCATCTCCAAGACACAAACTCTTAAGTCCTATTCCCATCGTCCCATTACAAAAGGTCAAAAATAGTGCTTCACTAGATTAATTGGAACTAGATAATTCCCGTTCCCTAACACGTTCAACTTCATTCCCAACACTAGGATCTTCTTGGCCACAATCTTCTTCACCTTTCTCTCTTAAGCTCAACTATATTCCACTTATCTCTGGCCAATATTGTCCCACACTCAGTTAAGATATTCTCCGCCCGATCGCTCATTTCTCTTACTACTCGAACTAGACGTCCGTTGACCTTTTGTGCTTGCTCTCGCAAAACATTAGCCCGTTCTTATTCCCCGCAAATGGAGATCTCAAGTCCTAGTATTGCCCTCAACTCTTAAGTATTCGAATACAAGAATCCGAAATAAGATAATTCACAACTCGAGCTAGCCGGTCCCAAGAGTAAATAACCATATTTGAGATTCCTACCCAACATACATATCTAATTTTCCCCAATTATCAAGATAAAGGGTTTATGCCTATCACATTCAAGATTCACAACTTACGCTCTAGAAAAGTAATTAAGCCTTTGTGAGAATCCGAAAATTTTCACATTTTCTAGGCATTATTTTATTTTTGCCTACATTTTTATACTTGCCTTTAAAATATTAAAATTTCTATGCATTTTTATAAGTAAGTACAGTTTTAAATCATTTTCCTAGTATAAGTTAGTATACGTTAAATTTGAAGTGCATTATAGACGTGGGACCTGCTAGTGCGATAAATTTTGGTGACTAAGTGATTTTTGTGCTAAGTGATATTATTGTACAAGGTTCTAGGAAGTAATTAGAGGGGAGTTAGGTAGATTAGTCTTGGAAGATAAGAGGATGAGGATTAACTCTTGAAGTGCTATTTGTCACAAAACCAATGGACCTTGACTTTTGACCAAGACTTTGCTTGATCTTTATCTTGAAAAAAAAAGTTGGACAAAATTTCTTCATTCCTTTCTTCCTCTTGGCCGAAGTCCTTAGCTAGAAAAGAGAGAAAGAAAACCTCAACTTCATCCTCCATTCCATGCTTGGATCTTGAGATTTCACCGATAATCTTGCAAAATACTCCATAGAAGTTGGTCTCTAGGGAAGCTTAAGGGTTTTTGTGGAATGATTTGGGAAGAGAAAAGTGTGGATAGCCTCTTTGCCTAAGCTTTAAGGTATTTATGCTAAGAACCTTTCTCCATTTCAAATAATTGCAAATTAGTGCCTAATGGAGGCAACTTTGGTAGTCTTATGCAATATTTCATGGTTGGAAGTGATATTATGGAAATTTTCAGTTTTTATCACGAATTTTCTGTCCATATATGAAGCTTAAAGGTTGGCCATGATTTACTAGTTTTGATATGTTAAAAATCTAGTGTTTTGGTGTTAGTTTCATTTGCCTAAAGAAATTTTCTAGCTTATGTGCACAATTCCAGCTTAGGGTTTTCATTTGGTAGTAATCTACCCTGTTCTGACTAGTTTCATTCGGTCATGATGGAGGCCGAATTGGGCTTAGATCAAAACATGAAAGTTGTAGGAAATGATGTTTTATAGCTTCCTGTAAAATTTCAGCTCAATCAGAGTACTGTCCCATGTGAAATGATGAAAATACCCTTGACTGCCATAGATAGAGTTCTGTGGACAGTTTTGACATTTCATCATTCTAGCTTCATTTTTCACCTTGATCCGTATTAAATCAATAGTTGGACAAAACATAAAAGTTGTAGTCTTATGTTTTAGCTTTCCAACGCATCAAAAAACGTCTCAATCGGACTTGTGAAGCTTGAGTTATTGTCTTTTGAACCCAGTGCTGTTATCCAGCCTGACAGTGAAATTCGGGTTCTGTAATTTGTAAATTTAACCTAGATACATTATGAACAGGGTTGAGTTGTCTTCATCAAAATTGTAGCCCTTTGGCTTAGTTTTGAAACGGCATAAATTTACCCCAATCCGATAAGCGTAGCTTCGGTTGTGACCAATACGCTAAGAGACGTCGAACCTGTCATTTTGTTCTATGTTTTAAACCTTATTTCCGGTCACTTTTTGAGCTTGGTTTTGTAATTGTATAACATTGAGCCTATTGAATGGCTATTGTAATGAGATTATCTATGTTTGACTTTTGGACTGAGTGAGGAAAAGAATGAAGCCATAAATGGCTGAAAAATAGATAAATACAAAGGGCGTGCTGCCCAAATTTGCACTCGAGGACTAGGTAAGGATATGAGGACGAATACCACTTGAACTATCTAGGATCTTTGCGTCTTCTTTTATCGAGATATATAAGTTAGAATTCGGCTGAAACTTGTACCCTTGGAAAAATGAAAATAACGACTAATAGAAATACGTTTTCTTCATTTCTTCGACTAAAATGGAGATTTCAAAGTTTTACGAGCGAGCATAAGTTTTACAAATATTTTACTCATGGCCTTTGGTTTAAATGTACTCTTTTCACTTCCAAAACTATACTTATACTTTGTACTAGTAGTTATTCAGATTTTCTTTGGTTCACCTAAACTTTGGATGGTTTAACTGTAATATTTTCTCTTGGTTATTATTAGGGTTTCTTGGTGATTGAGAATATTATTCGGAAGGAAACTTTGGACGTGTTATTTTGCTAGGCGAGTGTATACTTTATCGCACTCGACCTAAATGAAATGTGAAATTTTCAATGTTTAAGTGATTAAATGTTAGTTGTGCATGAATGTAAGCCTTTTGGCTGAACTGGGCCCTTGCCCTTCGTTGCCGATTGACTCGAGCCAGAAGAGGACTCGATCGGGCGATTTGGTGACCCTGGGTGAAAGTTTGGTATACTCGAGTATTACCACGTTGTCGGGTGGAGTCTGGCCAATGTCCAGAAGGGGGAGAAATGAAATGAATGAATGAATGGCAAGAACAATGGAGGGGTTTTCACTTACAAATGAAATTATTTTAATGCTGGAGGAATAAGGAAATGGTTGGTGGAATGAATGAACGAATGGCTCCACGTGAGCATGTATCCTTTTAATGAATGTGTTATCATTGCTTTATATTGTAAATATTTTCTGGATTACTGGTTATTACATGATTAATGTCCTTGTTTAATTGCTTCGATTATGTGCACGGAACCTCACTGAGCTTTTAGCTCATTCCGTTAGTTTTGTTTTCCTTAACAGGGGATGCAAGTAAGGACGAGAGATCTGTACAGACTAGCCTAGTCTAGTTCTTTTGAATTTTTGTAATGGTTCTCGCCCTAGCGCTTGGTAAGGGTTGGATGTATGAAGAATTGAGAACCTTTGTATATTGAGTTGTATCCCTTTTGAGATAGAAATGTATATAAGTATATGTTTTAAGTTGGAAATTATTGTTACACTTGTTCTGGTGGTCTTATTTTCATTTTTTTTCTTATGGTGTATGAGTGAGTCCCGGCGAGAGTTGGGCAGACTGTCCGCCAAACCTTTTGGTTCGCCTTAGGGGAAGGTAGGGCTGTCACAGCCTTTACTCATTTACATAATAAGGACCATAACACCACTTGTCCCAACCTCAACTCGCGCACAGACCACGTAAAGTGGCTCTGATGCCACCTGTGACACCCCAACTTTTCCCAAGGGCGAACCCAAGGGTATCCGCGGAACTCCTGCCTAACTCTCGTCAAGACTCACTACAATCCATAACTCAAAACTAGAAATACTTCAAATATTTTCAATATACATTTAAAGTACTCCAAAACATTTCATACTTACCATTAGTTAACCTTCAAGCTTAAATACAACCCAAAAGAATATGTACTATAGTCATATGCTACAATACAACTTAAAGTTTTAAAAAAAAAACAACCTAGTACTATTCGCGGGCACTCTCGGTCTTGAACCCTGTTAAGAAAACAAAAGCGTGGAATGAGTTAAACAGCCCAATGAGGTTCCAAAACACACTAGCTATTCTAATAAATCAAGTAAATTGAGTATAACGCACATACGGTTCAAGGTGTCACATTGGCACATTAAAATGAAACAGTTATTATTGTACAGAAATAAACACACATTGAAAGGATACGGTGTTCACTTGGAACGATTTCGGTCCACTTCACCTTATAACTCTAGTGATCCCCTTGGTTTGTCTGGCCATCACCTTATCACTCCAGTGGTAATACTTGAGTACACCGAAACGGTGGCCCAGGGTTCCAACCTACCCGACCAAGCTCAGTCTTGGTTCGAGCAGATTAGTAACCAAGGACAGGATCCAATTCAACTTAGAGCTTACAACATGCATAAGTAATCAAGTAAATCGGTAAATGGTAGTAGTTCACGGTTAACGGTAGAAATTTACGCTTAAACGGTAGAAATTTATCATTTTAGTCGATCGAGTGAGATAAAGTACACACTCGCCTTAAAACGGTGGACAGTTACATGGGAGCAACTATAGGGTGCACTTAACACTTAAGTACACAATAACTATGAAGTAAACATGTAGCAAAACTGTTCAAATCACGTACACCTATAAGGAACACTCACCGAAATCAAGAGTGTAAAACAAGAGCGAGGCAAGATCAAACGAGTTCCTCGGGATCCTCTTGATCAACTGAAACATGTACAATTACAATTCACCTAGGTATTAAACCAAGGTCTAGTAGTATTCCCGCTACTCTCACTTAAGAGATTACGCGTTCAAATCGAATACAAATGTCACTTAATAACTTAATCCACGAGGGTAGCATTTGAAAATACCCAAAAATATATTAATCCAAGTCAAGTCATGTCCAAGATTCTCCAAGTTGAAGATTAAACAGATCTCTAAGTTTTGGCACGAAAACCAAGAAAGATGGATATATTTACTTCGAAACTTGGCCAAAGCATTTTGGGCATTACTAATTAAGTTCATAAGAAACCTTTCAAATCATTCTTTTAAAATACTTGTATAATTACCAACTCTAGTGCAATTATCAAGGCCATAAGAATAGGGTTTGAAGTCCCTAATTTGAGTATGAAGAGAAGTACCATTAACTAAGAGAGTTATATGACCAAGTAAATGCATCAAAAGAGGTTTAACTTTCGAAAACCAAGATTTGAAATGAAAGTTCAAAGTTCCAAAGAGACCTTGTATTAAACCATGAAATCAAACTTAAAACAGTCCAACAATCACAAAGGAAGATGGAAAGTTCTTAAAGGAGTAATTTGGTTGAAACAGAAATTTTTCAGTTTAGAGTGACACTATGAAAAATCGTATCTCGAGTTTCGTAACTCTAAAAATGGAAAACTTTATACTGTTGGAAACTAAATTCAGAGTACTAAAAGTTTTCAGAAGACACTTTTCCATGATTCTAAACGGAAGATGATCATTTTTTCAGCTCAAGATGGCTGATCTGAACAAGCAAGGCAGTTTCGGTCATGTTTTTCGGCAAACTTTGAAAATTCGGTAAAATTCAAAGAAAGTGAACTAGCCTCGGAAATTTGTAACACAACAAGAGCTCCTAACAAAGTTTCAAACACAACAAATGGAACTAAATTTGGAGTTTTGAGTATCGAGATACATCAGTTCAAAATTGGTCGCGTTTTGAAAACTGTTCAGTCATTTTTCAGATTTGAAAAGCTATCTTTTAAGTATCATTTAGCCATCGAAATGGCATTGAAAATACAACAAACTTGGTACACTAAATTTTTCATATGTGAACTATATCTCTACCAAATTCCACGCAAAAAATCACGTCAAAATTCGGGAAAATTTCAAAGCAAATCTGCCGTCCATGGTTCTCTTTCCTTTTCAAACGTTTTGTCCCACACAATCAACCTCAATTAGCTCAAATGTTGAAACTAAGGTTCCATAAACATCCAATGAGCAATTTAGAGGTAATTGACATCAAAGTTTTTGAAACAAAACATTCCAAAACAAGTTTGACCATTCGGCTAGCAAGAGGGAAGAAACTTTCCAGTTTCCAGTTTTGCTGCAATTTAAAAATCAGGCCATATCTCACTCTATGAAAACTCAAATAAAGAATGGTTGGTGGCGTTGGAAACTAGGTTCCAAAAGCTACATTTCATCAGAAGAAATCATTTCCAAAATCAGTTCACAAGTAGTTCAAATTCAAGCCACAAGTTACAGCTTCTCATTTCCATTCGAATGAACAGGCTGAACAGAACAGCCGAATTTATCAGTTCACTGCAGTTCACACAAAATGAACTAGACAGTGATTTTTATACCGTTTTAAAGTTAAGAATGTCTAGTTTCAAATGCCACAAACGGCACTCGATTTCAACTTTTGTACAGAGAGATATGTTCGATCAAAGAAGCACTGTTTGGCAGCCCAGATTACCATTTCCAAGTTTCTTTAAATTTCGAAAATTCAAGTTTTTCTCAACCAAATCAAATGATTTTTAGTAGAACCTTTCTACACACCATATACCACATATATACATTAGTTTCACAGTCATTTGAGCATCAAAAATTCGAAACATAGGCAAGGCAATAACAGGACAGATTCAGCCAGCTTACTTCCTCTCACGGTTTTCTCTCTTTCTTTTTCCTCTTCTAGTTTCTTCTAGTAAAACTCATCACAAACACACTAACACACACATAAAAATCATGGCAGCCCTTATATGACCAAGGTGGAAGTTCATAGAGCCCACTTCAATCCACCATATCCAAGCAACAACAACAATAAGGAAGCTACAAGCTTCAAAACCAAGAAATGAAACAAGAAAGTAAAAGTTTTGGTTGAGATGTTTTTACCTTCAAAACTCAAGATGAAACTCTTGATGAAACCAGAAATTTCTCACCAAAAATCCTCCAAGAAATTCCTCAAGATGATGTCTTTCTCCAAGATGAAACTAATCTCCAAAGTGTTTTGGGTGAAGATTTCTCAAGTGAATGGAAGCAAAATGGAGCAAAAGTTGAAGTTTTCTCTTGTTCCTTGGTCTGGCCGAAAATGAGGGAGTGAGGAGATAGAGATAAGGTTTTGTTTTTGTGCTAAAACTTGGTAAGAAAGAATGGAATAGTAACCATAAGTGTCGGGCAAAAAGTCAACCTTCAATAGTGTCGCGTTAGTGTTTCGTACCACTAATTTCTCTTGGGTTTGATACACTCATGCACTAATCCTCCAAGGTACCTCCTTTAATATGGCAATTATTCACCCTTAGTAGTCTAGTATTAATTCCTCATATCTCCAATTAGTCGTATGGACGGTAAATAGATCAAACTTACTAACTTTTAAATTTCCAAACATGATCTCACCCTCTTATGCTTCTCGCTATTAATAATTGTTATGCCAGCTTCTTATAAAACATGTTATAATAAGCATTTCCTTAGACCCTCAAACTGCAATGATTCACAATAATATCATTGCCCTCATAATCATAACCTACTCGACATATTACATTTCTTTGAATTCCACTACAAAATAATTCATTTTCTTATTCTCATCCATCTAAGTCTTGTCTTAATAGTTAAAACTGTGAGGACCTAAAGATTTTGTCATGTTAGCCATTTTAACTCCATTGCATTTCATTTATTTAGTTATTATTTATTTATTATAGATTTGATAATGAATTTTGTCTAAATGTTTTTCTCAATTTTTATATGTGTGAGAGTTAGTGACTAGGGTTAAATGCAACTTTTAGTAGGGTATAAAAGGAAACTTTGGTGAATAAAAGAGGGAGTTAAGTGCAATAAAAGAGAGTTGAGATATTTGGAATGAGAAACCACAAGAAAATGACATTCCTTTAAGACTCTTTGACCAAGCTTTCTTACCATTTCTTGCCTTAAAATATAACAAACAAACCAAGACGAAGTAAGAGAGAGAGAGAGAGGGCCAAAATTTTGGAGAGGAAAAAGGGAGAAAAGCTTCAACCAATCTAGCTTCAATCTTGCTTGGATTTTGAGGGAAAAGGAAGAAGATAACTTGGGGTTTCTTCCATCTTGGCTTAAGCTTAGAAAGGAGAAGATTTGGTGGGTTGAAGTACATCTTGGGTGGAAAGCAAAAGAGGTAAAATGCTAGATAATCCTTCTTTCTTCACTTTATGTTGAAAACAAGTTGGATTGTTGAATTAAAGACAAGATTTGGTGGTGAATCTTGGTAGATTCTCAAGTTGATGATTCTTGAACTTTATATTTGACTATTAGGGTTTGTATATAGATATGATTATGGTGTTTTCTTGTTGATATTGTGTCTTTATGTATCTATAGTTATGTTGGTGATGAAACCTTATGGATTTACTAGGTGTGTTTGGTTGAAAAATTGGGAAATTAGTTGGAAGAATGTTTGAAAAACAATTGGAGAAATTTATGTTTGTTGGCCGAAATTTAGGGCTGGAATTGGAGCCTTGATTTCTAAATTTTCATGATGATTTTATGCTCAATTTTGCTCAAAGTACTCTATAATACTTTAAGCTATAAGTATGTGTTGGATTTGAACCAAAATCATGAGGTTTAGGTGGTAAGAACACCATTCCTTTCAGTGTTTTCATGGCTGGAATTCTGCTCAAGGCTGACCGAGAGAGAGTATGACTTTTTATAGCTTTGTTCTGGTTTTGTGTGGCAAACTTGGCATATTTGTGATGACCTCACCTCCCCCTAGGACAAACCCAAGGGTTTGGCGACCCGCCTGCCCAACTCTCGCTAGAACTCTTTCGCTCACTTCAATAAAACAAGTTATAACTTCGAAAGTAGATGAAACAACAGTTCCAAACTTAGAATGTACATTTATACCCAGTTCTATCTCAAACATTCATACATTTCCCAATATAACAAAAGATTCTAGTTCTAGATAACTTTCAACTACAATCCAACACTAGCGCGAGTACAATTCACAAAAATCAAAAAACTAGACTACACTAGCTTGCACCAGCCTCACCCCTACGCTCGTACTCCTTGTAAGGAAAACAAAACTAATAGGGTGAGTCAAAGTTCAGTGAGGTTCCAAAACATCATGCAGACCCAAGTAGCAAATTGGTCATTGTAAAAACTTGGCATATCAAAGTAGCGAGCATAAGAGTTCATAAAAATAAGCAATAACACTTCAAATAATCAATCATTAGATATCCAACATTTTCAGGTAAAAGGATACAGTAGCTCTTGCGAGTTAACTCCGCTATAGCTTCACCAAGTAGTAGTTGACACTCTGTCAACTTCCAAGTAGAGTAACCAGTCCAGTAGATGACCACTTAACTCCATTCCCCATCCACCAATGAACCCCCGACCGGGCCCGAACTCCAAAATAAACAGTGGTGGTAATACTCGAGCATACCAATTAGTCGAGAAGGTAACACTCCAGTCGACAAAACAGGATAGAGGTACTGAGACGGGATGAGAGGCACCTCCCACTCGGATTGAGTGTGATACATGCTACCGCTCAACACCACGGTCGACGAGATAACTCTCCAATCGATTTAATCAGGAAAAAAGTACTGAGACGGGACAAGAGCCACCTCCCACTGGGATTGAATGTGGTACATGCTACCGCTCAACCCTTACAAGTTAAACACAAGCACAAACACAAGTACAAGTCAATCAAGTTCAAGCGAGTACAAGATCATTCAAGGAGGGGAGGACGAATGCGATAAAGTACAACCTCATCACATCCAAACAAGTCAATACCACCTGTGACGACACCATCTCCCCCTAGTTCGAACCCAAGGGTTTAGCGACCCGCCTGCCCAGCTCTCGCCAGGACTCGCTCACTCACTTCAATAAAACAAGTTATAACTTCGAAAGTAGATGAAACAATAGTTCCAAACTTAGAATGTACATTTATACCCAGTTCTATCTCCAACATTCATACCTTTCCCAATATAACAGAAAATTCTAGTTCTAGATAACTTTCAACTACAATCCAGCACTAGCGCGAGTACAATTCACAAAAATAAAAAAACTAGACTACACTAGCCTGCACCAGCCTCACGCCTATGCTCGTACTCCCTGTAAGGAAAACAAAACTAATAGGGTGAGTCAAAACTCAGTGAGGTTCCAAAACATCATGCAGACCCAAGTAGAAAATTGACCATTGTAAAAACTTGAAATATCAAAGTAGCGAGTATAAGAGTTCATAAAAATGAGCAATAACACTTCAAATAACCAATCATTAGATATCCAACATTTCTAGGTAAAAGGATACAGTAGCTCTTGTGAGTTAACTCCGCCATAACTTCACCAAGTAGTAGTTGACACTCCATCAACTTTCAAGTAGAGTAACCAATCCAGTAGATCACCACTTAACTCCAATCTCCATCCACCAATCAACCCCTTACTGGGCCCGAACTCCAAATTAAACAGTGGTGGTAATACTCGAGCATACCAATTAGTCGAGGAGATAACACTCCACTCGACGAAACAGGATAGAGGTACTGAGACGGGATGAGAGGCACTACCCACTCGGATTAAGTGTGATACATGCTACCGCTCAACACCAGGGTCAACGAGATAACTTTTCAATTGACTTAATGAGGATAAAAGTACTGAGACGGAATGAGAGGCACCTCCCACTGGGATTGAATGTGGTACATGCAACCGCTCAGCACTTACAAGTCAAGCACAAGTACAAACACAAGTACAGGTCAATCAAGTTCAAGCGAGTACAAGATCATTCAAGGAGGGGAGGACGAGTGCGATAAAGTACACTCTCGCCTCATCCAAACAAGTCAAGTATTATTCAATCGCATTGGCAAATCATTTCATTCAAGGATCAAGTTCAATCATGCATTGGAAAACACTCACCAATGATTTATTTCTTTCAAAAACCAAGCTTAGGTTCAACTCCCTGGCTAGAGTCCAAATCTGCGATAAAATACCATTTAACAGTTTATAATCAACTAGGGTTCAAAATATAGGAGTTTCGCTCAAAGAAAATCAAGTAAATAAAACTCGTTTAAGTAGTACTCATTTTACTTATCAAACCCTAGAAAATTCATGCTCGCTCTTTTGGTTTCGATAAAGATGCGATTAAAACGTTTAAGTTCGCAACTTGGCGGAAGAAACTAGAAAATCGTGTCTAAAGTGGCCGTTACTTTGATTTTGAGAAATATACACTTTTGGGCAAAATTTTAGCTTATAGGTCACCCACAAGGTCAACTTAAGCATCTCTACATAACTAAGTCCCAAATCAAACCCAAGTCACATCCCTATTTCTGTTTCATTCACTTATCACGCGAAAAGAAAAATCGGGCAGTGTTTCCCTTGTATTTTCCAATTTTTCCAGCCATTTCAAGGTTTCATTTTCTTTCCAAATCTGCTCCAAATCAACAGCACAAGTAAGAATATAAAGATGGTTCTTAATCTAGGAAACAAACTGTAACGACCCCACCTCCCCCTAGGGCATACCCCAGGGTTTGGCGGACCATCTGCCCAACTCTCGCCAGGACTCGTTCACTCTTTTCAAATAAAATAAGGTATAACCTCAAGAATAGTGAAATAACAGTTCCCAAACTTGGAACGTATACTTACATTCATATCTATCCCAAACATTCATACAATCCCAAATATAACAAAAGTTATGAATTCCAGTTACATTCAACCCTAACCGAGCACTAGCGCGAGTACAATCGCAAAATTTCAAAAACTAGACTATGCTAGCCTGTACCAGTCTCACGCCCTCGCTCGTATCCCCTGTAAGGAAAACAAAACTAAAGGAATGAGCTAAAAGCCCAGTGAGGTTCCCAATTAAGTAATCAAGCAATTTAAACAAGGACATTATTCATTGAAGAGAAAACATTCACAATATAAAAACAATGAGAACACACTCATTAAAAGGATACGTGCTCAGGTGGAGTCATTCATTCATTCATTCACTAGCCATTTTCCTTATCTCTCCAATTTATTAGAAAAACATTTGCAAATTAAAACTCCTCCAGGGTTCTTGACATTCATTCATTGATTTCATTTCCCGCCACTAGCCAATTCACTGGCCAGTTCTCCACCAACCTTCGTGGTCATACTCGAGTATACCAAAACACTGTCCCAGGGTCACCAGTTGCCCGACCGAGTCCGCTTCTGGCTCGAGTTGACTGGCAACGAAGGGCAAGGGCCCAGTTCAGCCAAAAGGCTTACATTCATGCACAAATAGCATTCAATCATTGAAAATTCACTTTGGCTTGGGTTGAGTGCGATAAAGTACACACTCGTCCATCAAAAATCCCTTTAACAATCCTTGGAAAGCATTTAACATTCAAGCAAACATTCACAAATAGTCACATAGTCACTTATTGTACAAACACACAGGGAACACTCACCAATATGAGCAAGAGATATGCCAAAAGTTTCCTTCCGGGTTGTACTCCAGATCACCGAAGAAACCTAGATTAGTCAAAA
Source organism: Coffea eugenioides (assembly GCF_003713205.1). NCBI lineage: Eukaryota > Viridiplantae > Streptophyta > Magnoliopsida > Gentianales > Rubiaceae > Coffea > Coffea eugenioides. Next base: position 113,462 of record NW_020862260.1, on the reverse strand, counting down.
TAAGGTATTATGGTTCAACTAATCAAAATCTCGATGAACCATCAAAAATCCAGAAATTACTAGTGCAAATATGAAAATACAGTTTTAGAGTGAATAATAACATTTGAACTTCCAAATCACGAAAAATCTTGAGTCATTTCTCAAATTCAACATAACGAAAGAAAATTCCAGGAATCAGTTGTTGAAAGAATAACCAATCCCAAATTGAAGTGAGCAAATGTAATTCAAAATTTTCGAGATAAAACTAACACTTTTCATTTTAGTTGATACCAAATCTTGGTAAAAAATAACTCATATACTACTATTAAAGTGCATTCAAGAATACATATGTAACTTAAGGATACATATGTAACTTAAGATCTAAATAACCCTAAAATCAAACCTTATATCTTACTAATATTCATAAGAGCAAGTAATAGAAATTTGGGCAGCATGCCCTTTGTATTTAGCTATTTTCCAGCCACTTAGGGCATCATTTCTTTCCTCAACTCAGCCCAAATTCACACACAAGCAATCTTAACACAATAGCTCTTCAACTAGGCTTAATATCATCCAATTACAAGTCAATTCTAACAATGAAACTACCAAGACCAAAGCTGTAAACTAGTTTTAAAGACAAATAGCTAAATAATAGGTTTGACATCTTCCGGCGTTTTGGTCACAATTGAACCTACACTTATCGGATTGGGGTAAATTTTATGGCATTTTGAAGCTAAGACAGAGACCTACATTTCCTATGAAGATATCGACACCCAATTCGTGCATTTTCAAGGTCAAAATGTGAAATCTCAGAGAAAACGGAAAGCTGCCCATGAAATAGGGCATTTGGCAGTTAGGGGTATTTTAGTCATTTCACAAGCTACAGTTCTCCAATTGAGTTTCAATTTTGTAGGTCGATAGCTAACTCCATTCCCTACAATTTTCATGTTTTGATCAAGACCTGATTCGGCCTTTGTCATGGACAAATATGCAAGTTAGTTTGGTTCTAAAGCAGGGCAGAAGCACTACAATTGCTGGAACTTGATGTTTCAATGCTTAAAAGTAACATTCATGCCTTTAATCACTACCCCAAGTCCCTATCCAAGCTCATAAACATCATATACAAGATAAACAACATTACTCGAAACTGAAAATTACAAACCCTAGCTGAAAATTATAAGCTAATAAGCAAGACCATGAAACCTTCCATAAAATCCATCACAATCAAGCCATGTGTTGCTTAAATTGCAAAATAAGAAAGAAAAAGAGAGGTTTCTAGTATAATACCTCAAAACCCCCAAAATAAGTTGTGATACAAGAACTTTCTTCTTCCCAAAAGTTCCACCAAACTCACCTCCAAGCTTTCCCAAAGATTGATCGGAGTGGATTCAAGTTTCACGTTAATTTTCTCAAGAATCAAGCAAGATATCAAGTTGGAAAAATTGGAAATTTTTTCTCTCTTCTCCTCTCCCTAGAGCTCGGCCAACATGATGAAAATGAAGATGAAATGAAGCCAAGAGAAAGATAAGAAGATAGGAAATTGGTTTGGTCAAAGTTGGTTGGATTGCCGCCAAATGTCGCCGCAAGATTAAGTCTCAAATTTTTCTTCTTTTCCCTCTTATTTTGGTCAAGAATTTCGGCCACTTTAAGGATATTTTAGGGTTGATTTTTCTGAAATAAAAGTAAGGAGATTAAGGTAATAAAGTAGTGTTTAAGTGGTGCACTCAATCGGTAGCAAACGGTGCATGTCGGTTCAACCGATTTTCCTTAACTCACTCGTAAAGTGTTTTTAACTCATGATTCACAAACTTATTATTAGCACTTCTAATCACACACTTTCCCTTACTTAATACTTGTTCTTATCCACCAAATTTAGTACACACACCTCACCAAGGAATCACACTATCGAAATACGCAAAAGCCTTAATTTACGCTAACTATAAAACTAAAGATGAAACTCTGGATTCTAGGTTTTATTGCAACTTTGGAGGATGTAAATGAGTAGTAAAGCTATTATAAAGCAAGTTATTCAAAATAAAAGGGAATTTTAAGAAAAAAAGAAGAATTTTGCGAGTCCTCACACAAACCATCCTGTGACGCCCCCACTTCTCCCAATGGCGAACCCAAGGATATCCGTGGGACGTCTGCCCAGCTCTCGCCAGGACTTGAGACAATTCAATTCAAACTTAAAGTTACAAACCATATGATACAAGTCTAAATGAAGAAAAGTCGCTTCCTTAACTGAACATCCAAATCTTACATCATGTTCTCAAAAGATACATCAAATCCCAAAACGCAACCATTAAAAGTCGACTAAACATTTACTACCAAGATTCCAATCAAAAGTATAACCTAGTCGGATTTTTCCAAAAATCTCCCAATCCAACTTGTTAAGGAAAACAAACTAATGGGATGAGCCAATACTCAGTGAGGCCAAGAAAACATGCAAAACACATAGTTCAATTAGCAATACACTTATGCAATTAATAAAGCAATAACGTTCAAGTAGTGCATAATTAACAATAAAATACACTCAATAAGGATACAGGAGTTCTCAGGAGCTATATTCCACTTACTCGATCCAGTACCTCCATGAGTTGACACCCAGTCAACTGGGTAGGTATAAGTCCGTAGAAACTTCACTTACTCTTCCCCGTTCACCATTACAGCCCTTGCTCCGGACCCGCACTTCTTTTATTAAAGGCGATACTACTCGAGTATGCCAAGCAAGATCTCTCCAATAGATCAAGTTTATACTTTCCTCATGGCTCACCAAGCTTCACGACCAAGCCCATGTCGGCTCGACTCGCAAGGTCGGCCGATGAGTTTGGACATCCCCCAATTTCGATTACAATTTAATAGTCGATGACATTTAGTCCAATCGACAACATGACATACCAAATATGCCAAGTTTATACAATTCAATTTTCTATTTACTTAGCAATTCACTTAGTAATTCATTTAGTACAATTCGATTATAATTCCACTTAAAAGAGAACGAGTGCGATAAAGTACACACTCGACTAAACAATTCCAAAATGCTCAACTAACAATTAAAGCATTTAGCAACAATTCATGCACTTGACACTCACCAATCAAAATAGGAATAAGTGCTCAAGCAAGTGTTTAGACGTCCGCTTCGAGTTCCTCTTGAAGGTCCCCTTGAGTGCCAGAGCAAATAATATTGGCTATAACACACTATTGTTTATAAACCCCTCGTTAACAAGGAAGGTTGTACACTTGTACAATACTAAGAAAATATTATGAAAGAGAGCCTTAATTACTCGTAAATCGGGGCTCAAAAGTGGGGTTTGATAATACAAGGAAAAATTGATTTCTTCCAATAAATCAAGTTTAAAATGGTCAATCTACTTCAAAGGATGGAGAAGAGTTTCTAAAAACTCATTTCCTATCCAGTCGGAAAATTTCAGTTTTGCACGTCAAACTTAGAAAAATCAGAACTTGCGCTCAGTAGGTTCAAAATTGGAAAACTTTATACCATTGGAATCTTGGTTCAAATTACTAAAAGTTCAATCAAGGTTTCAAACACAACAAATGGTACAAAAATCGGAGTTTCGTGCGTCAAGATATAGCAACTCAAAGTTGGCCCAAAAAAATGAGGACTGTTTGGTCAATTTTCTAGATTTGAAGAACAACTTTGGCACATCATTTGTATATCGAATGGTCTTAGAATGACACCAAAATTGGTACAATTCAACTTCCATATGAGGGCTACTCCTCTATCAAATTTCATTTGAAAACTCGTACGAAAAGGTAGTTAACAAAACTACCAAAATTCAAGGAATTTCCAAGACAAATCTGTCTTCTTGCTTTCTTTTCCTTTTTCAAACATTTTGCCCAATGAAATCAACTCCAATTTGATTCATTAGTGAAACCAAGGTCCAAGAAACATTTCATATGTAATTCATAGTTGGTTGACATCAAAATTTTCAAAGCAAAGCATCTAACAAACAACCAAATCAGTTGGCCAGCAAAAAGTAGGGTTTTCTAGCTCTGCTGCAGTTTACAAATTGCACCATATCTCACTCAATACAACTTGGAATTGAGGATGGTTGGTGGTGTTGAAAACTAGATTCAAAAGGCTACATTTCATCAGAAGTAGTCATTATGAAAATTGTGAGGACCCAGTCCGTTCTTAAGTTTGATATTAGGTTATATTCATTATTTGTGCGGTAACATTAGGTTTTGGGACTAATTCGAAAACCCTAAGTTGGGGTTAGTATTGAAACCCTAGTTTTGTATTAAACATAAGTTAGAGCGGTGATTAAAGTTAGTTATGCTAGTGTGTGTTTTAGTGCGGGTAAGTATAGGATTTGATCCATTTTAGATAGGTTAAGTGAGTTTAAAAGTTAGGAAAACTCTTAATACTACCCATGACAAAAAGGTTGTGGTTTAATTGCTTTTATGTGGGATTAAGTATGATTAAGTATAGGTGATGAAGATAGGAAGGTGATTAGTGAAGCAATTAAGTATGATTATATGTTTTGGACTAGATTAAGTTATAACCTATGGAGTTAATTGAAAGAGTCCAAAATGTTTGAGGGCAAGAGTGGAACTAAAGCTAAGTTGAGGTGTAGGGTTAAAAAGCAAATAAAGCACTCTTGTGTGATTGGTTAGCTTAATAAATATCTCTCCTAAGTGGTCTTGCACCACATATTAGTCTTAAGGGCCATAACTAAGTCATTTGTAAGACAAACAAAACAAAAATTAAAGAGAAAAAGTGAGAGAGAGGGCCGGCCACCTTGAAGGGAGAAACCAAGGGAAGTTTGTGAAGTTCAATCAATTTCCTTCCATAAATCTTCATTTTGAAGGATAAAGAATCCACTTTGGAGTTGGCTTAAGGTTATTAGCCATCATACATACTTAATCTTGAGGTAAGAAAGTCTATTTGAAGACTTAAGTTGATTTTTGATTGATGAACTAGTAGCTATTTTTGATAAAGGATCTTAGTTGTGCTTGATTATGGTACCTCTTATGTCTATTTGTTTTTATGGAGTAATTTGGTTAATTTTGGGGCCTTGATGATTCAGCCATAGGAGCCCTAATTAGGGTTTCATGCTAAACAAGTTAAGTAGCTCTAATTTTGTGCTATGAAGATTGTAATGGTTGTGTTTGATGATTTGTTTTTATTTGTTTGGTGAGTGGATGGTAAAAACTGATTTGGGTTAAGAAACCCTAGGCTTCCTTAGGTTGGTTTAGCTTGGCTAATGTTTAGTTAGTTAGGGTTTGGTTAGTAGGTTGTTAGATTAAGTTTGGTAATGCAAATAAAGTTAGTTTAAGGATCATGGTTAGAGGGAAAACTTCGGATCATTTGTAGGTCCTTTAGAAGTTAGTATATGTGTGTTTATTTGGTATGAAAGTAGTTAGAAAACTTGCATGAGAACCATGAAAATGAACCATGCGTTTGCGACATTGGAAACCGGCAAAACGGGTAACCAGGGCAGTTCAGCATCTGAACTTCGGTTCCATTTTACTTGATACTACGTATTGATTCAGAAGTTTCTCAAAACATGAAATTTGTAGCCTCTTATGTCTTGAATATTCCTGAAAAATTTCAGGTCAAACGGATCAGTGTAGCCCGAGTTATAGACAAAACACTAGCACCTGTTTTGTACCCTGGATTGTGTTACGTTTTGACTTTTGCTTCTGCCCATGTTTTATCCGTTTTGATAACGTGCGAACTGGGTGTTGATCCCTTCATAATAAATGTATATCTTGGTCTCAGCTTCGAAACGGTATAAAGTACATCCAAATCCGAGTCCCGTAGCTTCAGTTATGACCAAAACAAGATCGATTGTCAGAACTGCCTGCGCATTGGACAGTTCTGACAAGAATGTTTGGACCCATTTTCCTCCATGCTCAGTAATGATTCAGCTTTTGGTCCAAACATGAAAGTTATAGCCTTATGCCTTAGCTTTCTAACGCCTCTGGAATTTCTTGATTTTGATTTCTGAGCCGTGAGTTACGGTCTTTCAAACAGGGCCTGTTCGGTAACCCGAAATGAAATAGCTGAAACTATTTTGTGCATTTTTGACCAATACCTATTGAAATCTGGGTTGAGATGTCTAAATAAAAGTTGTAGCCCTTCCTCATAGCTTCGAAAAGGTGTCTCACCTACCTTGATCCGATATTCCTAGCCTAACTTTTGATCAAAACGGTTTGAGATGGCAGATTTGGCCGTTTCCGTTTGCCGTTTCCGCACTTGCGTGTGTCCATTCTGTCGTTTCCGCACTTGCATGTGCCGATTTTGCCGTTTTGCTTGTTTTGGGTATGTTAGTGGCCGTTTGTGATATAATGAGATGCAATCTTCTATTTCAGACAGTGGTGAGCTAGGCGGAGCTGGTGGGGCCCACTACTAGCGAACACGCACGAAGTGATTTTTGCTCTTGTACTACTTTTGTATTTTGAGTAAGTATTCAGGCCGTTTGTGTGTATAAATTGCTTATGTGTTTTGATGTGAATAAAAGGGAAACTTAGGCGAGGGTGTACTTTATCACACTCGACCTATACCCTAGTTTGTACCTATGTTTCTTTATGAGATGTGTATACATGAATTATTTTGGGTTTGAACCCCTTGAGCTTGTAGCTCGGGGTGACGTTTGGGAGTTTTGGGTTTGAACCCCTTGAGCTTGTAGCTCGGAGTGACCTTTGTAAGTTGGGGTTGATCTTCCGACCTAGATGGACTATTCGAGCAAGTCAGGGCTTGGTCGAAACCAGTCCAACTTAGTCTGAGGTCACCAAGTTTGTGAATCGGGTTCACCGAGAATGTGAACCAAGTTTGTGACCCAAGCTTGTGACTCAAGCTCAAGTTTGTGATTTCGTTCGCTCGGACAAGTTTGTGAGGTGACTGGCCAGTGAGGGTGATAAGGTGTTCGGTGGGTGTACAAGCGGAGTTCTACGGACCTTATTTATGGTCGACAGGAGATCACGCATGGCAAATGACTTGGCTTTGTAGCCAACCTGTATCCTTTCTTTGTATTGTTACTTTTGCACTCGACTTGACATTTTTGTGAAATAATTGTTTATTTGAATGTGAAATTTACGCTTTTACCCCTGTTTACTTACTAAGCCTCGAGCTTACCCTGTTTCCTTTGTTTTCCTTAGCAGGGGACGACACGGGGAACTTCTTGGCACCTTCACTAGTATAGTTAGGTTTGATTGTAATAGTCGGACAGTTAGGATGTTTGTTTTTGTTTTGGTGGTTTGTATAAGGACCCTTCTTAGGGTCTACCCTCTGCTGGTTGTTATTATCATGTATTAGAGTGGTTTGACTCGATACTTTTAAAGATGTAAATAGAACTCTTTTGGCGTTAGATATATAGTGAATAGTACGTTTGTGGGTTTATCTAGTTTTATTGTTTTGAAATTTTGAGTCCTGGCGCGAGCTAGGCAGGCGTCCCGACGATACCCTAGGGTTCGTCCTTGGGAGAAGCGGGGGCATCACAAAAATCAGTTCATAGGTAGTTTGAATTCAGGCGACATGTTGCAGCTTCCCACTACTATTCGAACAGAACAGACAACTTTGGTGAACCACAACGGATCACTCAGTTTGAACTAGATATTGAATTTTATACCGTTGGAAAGCTACAAATGTCAATGATACGAAATATGGGCCGCTTATGGGCCATGTTTTGGGCTGCAAGAGATTGAATCTTTTAGTAATAGTTAGTAGTTTATTTTCTAGATTTCTATTTTATTTGCTACGAATAAATTCGGTCCAAGACCTCATGTTGAGTTGGATCCGATTTATAGAGTCTAGGCTCACTATAACTTAAGTTGGTTAATTAGCTTTTATTGGGTTATGTTGGGCCAACTTAAAGCTTTCATTGGATCGATTATAAGCTGACCATTAGATAGTGGATTTGAGTAGTGGAATCGGGCCAAAGGCCTAGCCTAGCCGAGTTAGGGTTTTCAAGTCACTTTAGGTTGTCAAGTTGTAAGGCTATATATAGCCTAGGTTTTCATTCATTAAGGGGGGATTGAGATTTTATAAAATATATGTGAGTTATTTCACTCTCTCTTGCCTCAAGAGAATTTCCTTTGAATACTTGAGAATTAATCTCAAGCTGTTCATTGAACTTATCAATCAAGTAGTCTCCTTGATTGTGGCGTTCGTCTATCCATACTTTTGGTTCACTAAATTTGCTAGTCGTGGGTTAAGGAATCTCCTTAGTTCGTGGCTCGTGATTCTAGAAGGGTCAAAGTTCCGCCAATCATCCCAACTTGGTGTTCGTCTAGATCCGTCTCACATCAGTTGGTATCAGAGCTAGTCGACGACATCAAGTATATCCCGTTGAGTTTGTTCGTAAGCTTTCTAGTCAATTTTATTTTGCAATTCTGGTCGTGTCTTCCTTTGTGTCAAGTCCGATTGTTATTACAAAAAAAAAAAATTCTGTCCGCCTTTGTTGTCTTGTTGAGTCACTCTTTGATTTCTTTTGCTTCGTGTCCACTTCGTGCATTACTTGTTGTGTGATTCTGTCTTGAAGCCTGCCTTCAAGTGTAGCCGTGTTTTGTTCGTTGCATATTCTGTTTAAATATCAAACAAAAAAAAAAAAATTTCTGCGACGGCTAGGGTTTTCACTTGCAACTAGGGTTTCCTTGGGTGCAAGTTTCTTGCCAAATCTGTCCAAACTTTAGTTTATTCCACCAAGTTGTTTTCATTAATTTCCTAAACTGATTTTTGTGGTTAAACTTGTTTGGGGTTGGAATCTTGAAGAGGAACTACAATAATCTAGGGATTCTTGAGTTTCTTGAAACTAATCTTGAAGTCTCAAAATTTGATACATGTTTTGATAGTTATTGGAGGATTGAAGGAGAACATTGGTTTGACATTAAATTCTGGAATTTTACCCAAGAACAGCCGAGTAATTGTGTGTTCTTAGAGTCAAAAAAAAAAAAAAAAAAAAAGGGCATTCGGGTGACAAACCACAAAGGAGGAAGCCGCACTTTTATTTGCCAATTCTGTCTTGTTGCAATTGTTCCAACAAACCAGAAAATTACATCAAGAAAAGCATACTCAAAAGTTTTGACCAACCTCCTCTTGAAAATCTTGCACACCTTGGGTCTTGATCACTTGTATCACCCGTTGAGTCTTTTGAGGATCTTGACCATCTTGATTCTTGAAGATTTGCACTTCCCTACGTATAAACAGTTTCTTGTACGTCCTTGCATCCATACGGGGCTTTCTTGGCTTAGGAGTAAACCTCTTGGGAGTTTCTTGAGCAGGCCGCTTGGAGTATTCTTGGGTGACGTTGCTTGCGTCATCTTGTGAAGCCATTGTTTAGCACCAAGCGTCAAAAAAAAAACTGTCCTTGTGTGGAGCAAAGAGGGGAGGGCCGAATTGTTGTTCTTGAGGGAGAGTAAGGGACGAAAATTTTGAGGGGATTTAAGAAGAGGTAATTCTGGAAAATTTTGGGGTTAGGAAGCTACCAAATCTGGAAAAATTTTTAGGAAATTCCAGCCGACTTTGAGGGGAATTTAAGAAGACAAGAAATCTGGAATTTTTTTCGTGGAAGCTATTCTGATTTGATAAGGTAACAAATCTGGAAATTTTCAGCAGTTAGGAAGCTACCAAATTCTGTTTTTTGCAGCCGACTTTGGAAGGTTTAAAAGGAGCAGAAATCTGGAAATTTCTTAGCTACCAAATTCTGTTTTGCAGCCGACTTTGGAAGGTTTAAAAGGAGCAGAAATCTGGAAATTTTTTTAGCTACCAAATTCTGTTTTGCAGCCGACTTTGGGAGGTTTCAAAAGAGAAGGAAATCTGGAAAAATTTTGGTAATAATTCTGATTTGTTATAGCCGACTTTAGGAAGGTTTTTGGAGAGGGAATCTGGAAAAATTTTGGTAAAAATTCTGTTTGGTTAGCCGACTTTAAGGAAATTTCCAAATATGTCCAACACCTAACTTGTTTCCAAAAATCAATTGGGCAATTAAATAAAGCACTTGGGAACTCCATCATCGTACTTGGACTTTCTTTTTCGTTGTACATCAATTCTTTCCTCTTCCATTCCTTATTCATTACTTGAGCTTTCCATTTCTACCTTTTGTTTCCTTGTTCCTTTGATACAATTGGGAGCTATTTTGATTAAAGTTTGATTGAACTTCCTTGAGAAAATTTCTGATTTCTTCAAAGGAAACAAACAAGTGGTTTGAGAAGTGAATTGGTGAGATCATTAGAGTGTTTTAAACACTTGAGCAAAACACGAGAGTGAGCGAAACACGTAAGGGAGCGAGTGAGGACTGTTCTACTAATTTTTGTTGAGTTTTGCAGGTAATAAAAGTATGAGACAAACGAATGCTCAACTGGAGCTCCACCATCTTGTGCCTAAAGGAGTAAATACTGTGGCATTGCGTGAGATAACTGAGCAATTGGAAATCATCAAAGCTCAAAAACATGATTGGTTTTATACACGTTGCCATATCAAGGATAAAGTTTGCAGCTTAGCCATTGATAAGGGTTGTGAAGTTAATCTCGCAAGTACTGTCTTGGTTGAGAAATTGAATCTTCCAACCATTGGTCATCTTCGCCCTTACAAGTTGCAAAGTGATAGTGGTGATATTTGGATTACTAAGCACACACTTGTTCCTTTTCGTATTGGTCAATACGTGGATGAGGTGTTGTGTGATGTGGTTCCCATTCAAGTGACACATGTGCTGTTGGGACAATGGTGGATGTTTAATCGAGAAGTCAAATATGATGGATATACTAATAAGTATTCCTTCACATTTAATGGCCGTCGTACCAGGCTTGTGTCGCTTAACTCTAAGCAACTTTGTGTTGATCTAGCATACATGAAGAGTGAGCATGAGCGTTATAGTATGAAGAAAGAGCTGGATGAGAGAATTGTGACTGAAGAGGTAAAATTCGAGGGAGTTGAAAAGGAGAAAAAGGTTGAGAATAATGAGGGGAAAAAGTCAGCTATTGAGCATGAAAAAGAGATTAAAAATTCTAAGAGCAAGCTGATTGTGAGAAAGGATGTGAGATCATATGTTTTTTCTAACAATCTTGACTCTACTTTGTTTAGTGTTTCTACTTTTATGCAGGTTAAGCAAGGAAAAATTGAGTTGATCTTGGCATGTTCTATGCCTAAATCCATTGGTGAATATCAAACTTTTCATGGAGTTTGCACCTTAAGTGTTGTCTCTCTTTGTCATCCACTGATGTTCAACGTCAACCATGAGCCTGATTTGCTTATTGGGAGGAATAATGAAGTTTCAAAGGGAGTTTCTACACTTGAAACTTGTTATAAATTTCCTTCTTATTTTGTTGGTGACAATCCTTTCCTCATTGGTCCAAATTCTGATTCCTTTCAACCTGGTTTTATTCTTCAATTTGAGGGTTCAAAAGCTACCTATCTCGATCTTGTTCCATTTGTGCAAGATAGGCCATACCCACAACAACTTGCAATGAATTTTGTAACTTTGCACAATCATGTCCGAGACTTTCCTAGCCTGATTGAGCATCACTATGAATATCCTTATCTTGTGAATGTGAATGGTAAGCTGTCAAGTGATTTTATACCTACAAATCCTAATCGTGTGATTTATTGTGTAGGTCCAAATTCGACCATTCATGACACAATGCTGATTAGAGAGCTTTGGAGTGGTTGGAGCAAAGCCTTGAGTTTCCCATGGCAGATTGTGAGCATTTTCAAGCTAACCAAGAGACATATGCACCGAATTACAATAATCATGACGTATGCAAGTATCATCCATTCTAAGAGAGCCAATATGTCGAGATTTGAAGTTTCATACTGCCACCTCTTGTAGTACCATTCATTTCCAAACACGATTTGAGGACAAATCTTTTTTTAAGAGGAGGGGAATGATACGAAATATGGGCCGCTTATGGGCCATGTTTTGGGCTGCAAGAGATTGAATCTTTTAGTAATAGTTAGTAGTTTATTTTCTAGATTTCTATTTTATTTGCTACGAATAAATTCGGTCCAAGACCTCATGTTGAGTCGGATCCGATTTATAGAGTCTAGGCTCACTATAACTTAAGTTGGTTAATTAGCTTTTATTGGGTTATGTTGGGCCAACTTAAAGCTTTCATTGGATCAATTATAAGCTGACCATTAGATAGTGGATTTGAGTAGTGGAATCGGGCCAAAGGCCTAGCCTAGCCGAGTTAGGGTTTTCAAGTCACTTTAGGTTGTCAAGTTGTAAGGCTATATATAGCCTAGGTTTTCATTCATTAAGGGGGGATTGAGATTTTATAAAATATATGTGAGTTATTTCACTCTCTCTTGCCTCAAGAGAATTTCCTTTGAATACTTGAGAATTAATCTCAAGCTGTTCATTGAACTTATCAATCAAGTAGTCTCCTTGATTGTGGCGTTCGTCTATCCATACTTTTGGTTCACTAAATTTGCTAGTCGTGGGTTAAGGAATCTCCTTAGTTCGTGGCTCGTGATTCTAGAAGGGTCAAAGTTCCGCCAATCATCCCAACTTGGTGTTCGTCTAGATCCGTCTCACATCAGTCTAGTTTCAAATGCCGCAAGTAGCACTCGATTTTGACTTTTGTACACAGATCAGCCCAGAACACGTTTTCCAGTTTTCTGAATTTTTTGAAATCTTATGTTTTGCTCAACCAATTCAAATGATTTTCGGTAGAATCTTTCTACACACCATATACAACATATATATATCAGTTTCACAACCATTTGAGCCCCAAAATTTAGAAATATAAACAAGGCAAAACAGGACAGATTTCGGCCAGCATTCCTGCGAAATTTCCTTCAATCTTTCCTTCAATTCTCTATCCATAATCATCTTAAACAACACTTAAACAACTCAAACCAAGCATTATACCATCATATCAGCCCATACAACTAAGGTGGAAATTCATAGAGCCCACTTCAACTAATCCAATCCAAGTAACAACAACAATAATGAAGCTACAAGCTTCAAAGCCAAGACAAACCCACTAAAGCCAAGAATAAAAGATTGGATGGTGTTGGATGATTACCTCCTAACCTTGAGAGAAATCATAAATTTTTGCACCACTAAAGCTCCAAGAAACCGCAAGGATGATGCCTTTCTTCTAGCTTAAGTGAATCTCCAAGCAATTTATGAGTTGGATTGGATGCAAAGTTTGAGATGAAATGGAGGAAGATTTGAAGTAAAAATGGAGTGAGCTTCTTCATTTCTTTTTCTTGTAGTTCGGCCGGCACTAGTGGAGTGAGGAGAAGGGTTTTGATGTTATGTGAAGCTTCCTTGAGAAGCTTAAGGGTTTTGGGCAAAATTTCTAACAAAAGTCAACTCGCAATAGTGCTCGAGCGCGCGCGTTTCGTATCCAATTTCTCTCGGGTTTGTTTCAATTGTGCACTAAACCACTATTGTAATTCCTTTAATACTATAATTATTCACTCTTAGTAGTCTAGTATTAGTTTCTTAAATCTCCACTTAGCCGTTCCGGATCGATTTACGCGAACTTCCAATTCGCGCACGTTGAAGCGAAATTGAAAAGAAATTCTTATAACGATAATATAATTAACTAATACTAGGGTAAATAATTATAAAAATAACTATTTTTAAAAATAAAATATAAGTCATCACATAATCTATTATGGATCATTCTTAATTCTCCAAGATTATTGCCATCTCGAACCGAATATTGCCTCGAAAAAAAAAGTATACTCGCTATTCCTTACTAAACAAGTCTTCGAAAATTAAAGTTACTAACGGGACGTTTTTAAAATACAAGTAAAACCTTTTTCCATGTAAATGAATTTAAAATGGTTGAAATAAATTATTCGGAGAAAACGGGTAAATAAAATTTTAAATAAACCAGTGAAATAAGATAATAATAAGAAAATTTTCGGGTCCTCACATACTTCTCTCCTTAAAAAGAATTTCGTCCTCGAAATTCACACCTAAAATAATATTATACCCCTTAATGGTCATGCTTATCAGATCAAACAATATCTTACACTCTCCAACCAATATTTCATAATTTCTATTCATCCAATTAGCAATCAAACTTTGATTTGTCCAATAGGCGTTTTAACTTTAAAATCATAGGGTAATTTAATCGGTCTCACTTCTGTGCCACTTATAAATCTAGGGTTTGCAAAACAGTGTGTCGTATAAGGGTCACTTAGAACCTTAGCTAAACAATGAAAAACAATAATCGTACCTTGAACAACCTTAGTGGAATTAGAAACCTGTTGATGGTTTAATGCATAAACCCTAGCCGCTGCCTTAGATCGACTGCCTCCAGCACTGGTTTGTTTAGATGCCAACTTTTCTAGCATTTGAGTACTGCCTCCTACTTTCGGTACTCTTGGACAACTTACGAGTTGATGATTGGCACTACCACAGTACAAGCACTTTCCCGATTTCCTCCAACAATCATTTTCCACGTGATTTGTGACAGCCCCACCTTCCCCTAAGGCGAACCAAAGGGGTTAGCGGACTGCCTGCCCAGCTCTCGCCAGGACTACGGGCAGTTACACGCGATCTAGAACGTTTCGGGAAAGTAAAAGCGCGCTCGGCCAACCCACAAGTAACAAAATAACAAAATAAATAAAAACAAATGAAAATGATGAATAGTGCCTGGAATAGTAGAATCCGAAATCCCACCAAACATTAATACATTGCAATTCAACGTTTACAACCAAAACGGCATGTCAAAAGCTATACATAAGGGATACACATATTCGGTTTGCCATACAAAAGATGAACCCAAGACACACTAGGGTTTCATGCAAAGAGCTATCAAAATAGACATATACATGGCTCAATTTGGCAACCAACAAGTATGAGCTTCCAAAAGTGGTTATTTTCCTGTAAGGAAAACAAATGGAATGGTGTGAGCTAAAGCTCAGTGAGCAACTATCACACAATCAACCAAGATCACTTAAGCATAATCGTTCATTGCAAATATTCAAATAAGAAGCAAAACAATTCGGTAAAAGGATACGGACGGCTCTCAAGAGCCCATTTCCACGCTTACATTCTTGATCCAACCTCATTGACCCTCCGTCAATGTTAAAAGTACCAAACCGTAGACTTCACTTCACTTCCATTCCTTCCACCCATCATACCCCAACCGGGCCCGCACTCCAAGCAGTAACTTTAGGTGATACTCGAGTACACCGGAACCAAGGGTCTCATTACCACAAGATTCCCATTTCAGTCCCCGTGGCTAGTCAATTTTCACGACCAAGCCCTCGCTGGCTCGATTCAATTGACTTCCAACGGAGTCGAGCTCAGTAGTACAGTAGGGCCGTTGGATACTCGTCCAACCGACACCCAAACAATATCCCATGAATGGAATCCATTAACTCAATATAACAGTGCAGTAATACAATGAAACAGTAAGCAGTCATTCACAAAAAGAAAAGGAATGAGGGCGGTCAAGTACACCCTCACCCTAATCATTTCCAATAGCCAAACAAGCCATCAAGGCATCACATTAACAGATAGCAAAGCCACATTAGAACATCCAAGTGAGTAGTATACTCACCAATTAAGCAAGTGAGGTTTCATGCACCGTCGTCCCTAGTACGTCGTGCACTAACGTCACGTCCTAGAACATGTAAACAAATACCATAAGACTCGATAACGAGTCATAAAGCCAAGCCAATAACAACGCCAATAGGGTTTCATATGCATATATAAGTATATAAGCAAACCAGAAAATCAAGAAATGGAACTCATTTGTCCCAACAACAAAAACAGTTTTTGGCTTCCAAATGCGGTAATGGCACAAAATCCGCTACGCTCATCGGATGAGGGTGTAAGACCCACCATCGCGAAGCTAAGAGACAGGGCTACAACAATGTAGAAGGCCACTCAGTCCAAATCCTAGCACAACTAGGTCAAAAATGCAGAAAACCAACCCAGAACCGTAATTGCAGGTTCCCAAAACACACAAAACTGTAATCAGTCCAATTCAGTCTATACAGGTCCAAATGCATTGATTCCAAAGGAATATGATAGCTAAGACATCAAGATACATTTCATCAGAAGACACCAACAACAAAATACAAACCAATTCCGGTCAAAACAGTCGATTATAAACGCAGTTCGCGCATTCTGATCACCCAGAACAGCAACAGTAAAAACGGCATAACTCACTCTACACTACTCCAAATGCCCTGCAATTTTACAGGCATCTCAAACACATCAATACCTACAACTTTCATGTTTTGAGAAAAGTCCAATTCGGCCTCTAACCCTATGATCCAAAACCGGACAGAATTGGGGGTTATCAACCCTAACTTTTCTCATTTCAATCCAAACCCAAAATTGATTGCAATTTCCTATCATATGCACCTACTAGAGCCATAGCCCCTTATTACCAACCATCAAAAACAACTACACCATCAAGATCACATAAAACCAGAAAATTCCTCAAAAAAATAAAAACTTAACCAAATCACTTCAAACCAAGATAAAAAGCAGAAATTTCAGCACTTTAATCACTAATAAGCATAACTTAAGCTTCATAAGGTATAGGAGGGTAGTCAATCACCACTTACCAAGTAAACAAGAGAGAGGAAGATGTTGGACACCTTAAGTTCTCCAAAAAGCTTCACCAAAACACTCACTAACACCAAGTGGAAGGATTTTATGGAGTAAAAACTAATTTAGGCAAGTAGTTTGGATGATTTGAGCTAGGAATTTGCCAAGATATTGAAGAGTTTTGTCTTTCTTCTTGCTAGAGAGGGCCGGCCATCAAGGGGTGAAAAATGGTAATTCTTTTGTGAATTTTGAAGATATTTAATCCATAAGTCAAAAGGTCAAAACCATGAATAGTAGTCTTAAGTCCTAACCAATATCATGGTGACATGTGGCACTACATTAATGCATTCCTATCCTTTCTTTTCTCTCTCACATCAATCATTTCACACACTCTACTTATCTCTTAACACCCGATAAATTTTACACAGTATCCGGAATTTAACCTAATTGGCCGAATTTTTCCGAACTTTTTGCACTAGTGGGGCCCACGTCCATAATCGATCCGTAATTTTTCAAAAACTACCCAATGCTAGAAAAATCATCTAAAAACTATAATTACTCATAAAATCCACCAAGAAAATATTCCTAGGCCAGAAAATGCAGAAAACATGCAATTAAAGGGGAAAAACCCTAGGAAAATTATTAGGGCAATTATGGGTTCTCACACTCTCTCCCCCTTAAAAGAATTTCGTCCTCGAAATTTCTCACCTTAACTCCCAAACAGGTTTGGATACTTCTTCTGCATTTCTTCTTCCACTTCCCAAGTAGCTTCCTCTATCCCATGGTTTCTCCATAGCACTTTTACTAATGGAATCTGCTTGGTTCTGAGCTCTTTGACTTTTCGGTCAAGTACTTGGACAGGTTTCTCTTCGTAAGCAAGCGATTCGTCTACTTCAATCTCCTCCGGTTGTAATACATGGGATGGGTCGGGATGATACTTCTTTAGCATTGAGACGTGAAACACATCGTGGATGCGAGAAAGACTGGATGGCAGTTCCAATCGATACGCGACTGCTCCTACTCTCTGCAGGATCTTGTAGGGTCCGACGTACCGTGGTTGAAGCTTCTTTCCTTTACCCGCTGTAAGACTTCGTAAGGGTGTGATCTTAAGAAATACGTGGTCTCCAACTTCAAACTCCAAGTCTTTTCTTCGATTATCCGCGTAACTCTTTTGTCGACTCTGAGCTGTTTGAAGTCGTTGCCGTATCAATTTGACCTTCTCTTGAGCCTCTTCCATCCATGGAATAGTTTCCGGGTCTAGTGCTTTCTTTTCACCAACTTCGTCCCAGTAAATCGGCGACCGGCACTTGCGTCCGTAGAGAGCTTCATACGGAGCCATTTGGATTGACGAATGGAAGCTATTGTTATATGCAAACTCTACCAAGGTCATGTGTTGACCCCAGTTGCCTCCAAAATCCAGAATGCAAGTTCGTAGCATGTCCTCGAGAGTTTGAATCGTCCGTTCTGACTGTCCATCCGTCTGAGGGTGATAGGTCGTGCTCAAATTGAGTTTAGTCCCCAAGGTTTCTTGAAACTTCTGCCAAAACCGAGATACGAATCGTGGATCCCGGTCGGAGACAATACTCACAGGAACACCATGTAGCCTTACTATCTCGTCCATGTACAGTCGAGCCAACTTGTCCATGGAATACTTCATATTCACCGGCAAGAAATGGGCCGACTTGGTTAAGCGATCAACGATCACCCAAACGGCATCGTGTCCTCTTTGCGTCCTCGGTAAACCGGAAACGAAGTCCATTGTGATATTTTCCCACTTCCACTCGGGTATCTCCAAGGGTTGTAACAGACCCGATGGTTTTTGATGCTCTGCTTTCACCTGTTGGCAAACGAGACATTTTTGCACGTACTGAGCGATTTCCCTCTTCATATTGTCCCACCAATAGGTTCCTTTCAGGTCCTGATACATCTTGCTGCTGCCCGGATAGATTGTATACTTGGACCGATGGGCTTCCTCCAGAATCTTCATTTTTAACGACTCCTCCTTCGGTACCACTATTCGGTTTCGATATTTCAAAATGCCCTCAGGACTCAAATTGAAGTCCGTTGTTTCTCTTTTCTCCACTTTCTCTCCCCACTTCCGTACCATCAAATCTTCGTTTTGTGCCTCTTTAATGCGTTCCAGTAGAGTGGAGGTCACCCTAACATTGCTAAATAGCACCTTATGGCTCCCAAGACAGGGTCTCCACTCACATACGGATTCTAATAAATCCCACTCTTTAATCATCAACCCTGCTACTTGCACCTTACGACTCAAGGCATCGGCTACCACATTTGCCTTTCCCGGATGGTAGTTGATTGTGCAGTCATAATCTTCCAAAAATTCCATCCATCGTCGTTGCCTCATGTTCAGTTCCTTCTGGGAGAAAAGGTACCTAAGACTCTTATGATCCGAGTACACTTCAAAGGTCACCCCATATAGGTAATGCCTCCACTTTTTCAGAGCAAACACAACCGCGGCTAGTTCCAGATCGTGGGTCGGGTAATTCTGCTCGTGAAGCTTCAACTTCCTAGAGGCAAAAGAAATTACATTACGGTTCTGCATCAAAACACACCCTAGGCCTTCTCGCGACGCATCTGCATACACCGCGAACCCGTCCACTCCATTTGGCAAGACCAGTACCGGAGCCGTGGTCAATTTTCTCTTTAATTCCTGAAAACTTGTTTCGCACCGGGCGTTCCAGATAAATCGACCATGCTTCTTCGTCAAGTCAGTTAAAGGTCCTGCTAGTTTGGAGAAATCTTTTATGAAACGTCGGTAGTACCCAGCTAGCCCTAGAAAGCTACGAATTTCCGTGGGATTTTCTGGTCTCTTCCAATTTGTCACGGCCTCTACCTTTGCTGGGTCCACCGAAATACCTTCGTGGGAGATCACGTGCCCTAGGAATGCTACTTTCTCCAGCCAGAACTCGCATTTACTAAACTTGGCGTATAACTGATGTTCCCTTAATGTCTGCAACACCACTCTCAAATGCTCCTCATGCTCCTCGCGTGTCTTAGAGTAGACCAAAATGTCATCAATGAACACAACGACAAATCGGTCTAGATAGGGTTTGAAAACCCTATGCATTAGGTCCATAAAAGCGGCGGGAGCATTGGTCAGTCCAAAGGGCATAACGGCAAACTCGAAATGCCCATATCTTGAGTTGAAGGCAGTTTTCGGTATATCCTCCTTTCTAATCAACAACTGATAATACCCTTGTCGAAGATCCAACTTGGAGAAGACCACTGCACCTTGCAGCTGGTCGAACAACTCGTCGATGTGGGGCAGTGGATATTTATTCTTGATCGTAACATTGTTCAGGCCTCGGTAATCAATACACATCCTCAAGGTTCCGTCCTTTTTCTTCACAAACAGGACAGGAGCTCCCCAAGGAGACCCACTCTCATGAATGAATCCCCGCTCCAAAAGATCTTGTAATTGCAACTTAAGCTCCTTAAGTTCAGCAGGCGCCATTCGGTAAGGGGTTTTTGAGATAGGTGCGGTTCCAGGCAACAAATCGATTTGGAATTCTATTTCCCGTTCTGGAGGTAAAGCGACTAACTCATCAGGGAATACATCTGGAAATTCCCTCACTACGGCCACGTCTTCCACTTTTAACTTATCCGTGGGGGTGTTAATCAAAAAGGCCAAAAATCCTTGCGCCCCTCTACTTATCAGTTTCCTAGCTCGAATACCCGAAATCAAAGCAGATGAGGCTAACCTACCCCTTATATCCAACCTTAAGGTTGCCTCGCCAGGAATGCGAAATTCTACCACCTTCGTTTTACAATCCAGTTGGGCGTTATATTTGGCTAGCCAGTCCATACCCAGAATTACGTCATACCCCTTAAGAGACAAGCTTATCTGGTCTCCTACAAATCTCTTTTCACCTACCCATACATCACAATCCCTATAAACCATACTAGTCACCAAACGTTGATTTCCCGTAGGTGTACTAACTTCTAGGTCATAAGGTAAACTAGCAGGTTTTATATCGATGCCACACATGAAATCAGGGTTAACAAACGAATGAGTGGCACCAGGATCAATTAAAACTTTGGCAAAGCGGTGGAAAATAGGGATCGTACCTTCTACGACCTTCGAAGATTCTGGGACCTGGTGGGGCTCTAAGGAGTAAACCCTAGATGGCACCTTCGGTTTGGACCCATCTCCCTTCGCTGGTCCAGTATTGGTCCTCGGCGGGGGTTGGCTTCCCTTTCCATCCTGTTTCAGGACCGGGCAAGTAGCCAGTTGGTGGTCCGCGCTTCCACATCGCAGACATTTACCTTATTTCCTCCAGCAGTTATCTTCAGTGTGGTTTGGCTTCCCGCAATGCCCGCAGGGACCGCGAGGTGCTGAAGCCGAGCCACTCTGAGTGTTTCCCCTCGGTCCTCGCCCAGCTTGGCCACCCCTGAATGGAGTCCCTCTACCAGTACCAGATTGTCGACCACCTCCCGTGCCTCGTCCAAATTTAGAGGGAGTGCTCTTCTCACCCTGTCCAGAACTACTCCCAGGAAAGCCACGCTTCTTCGCCTGGAAGTTCCGGACCTGCACCCGTGCACTTTCAACCCGTTGGGCCTTTTCTACTACCTCGCTAAACGCAGTGATTTGAGCCACCGCGAGGTCTTTCTGAATTTCAACATTTAGACCCTGAATAAAGCGCCTAATCCGTCGTTGCTCAGTCATGATTAATTCAGGCGCAAACTTGGACAAGCGGGTGAATTGACTCTCGTATTCTGCCACCGTCTGCGCCCCTTGACGGAGCCGAATAAACTCGTCCTCCTTCCTCTCCTGGACCAGAGGAGGGAAAAATTTTGCATTGAACTCTCGAATAAAGTTCACCCAAGTCCTGGGCGTCTGCTCCCGTTCCCATTTCTGGCGAATCACGTTCCACCAGGAACGGGCCGCCCCCTCAAGTTGGAACACGGCAAACGTCACCTGCCGTTCATCAGGGTAGTGTAGGGCTGCAAATATATCAACCATCTTTTCAAGCCATCTCTCGGCAACGTCCGGGTCGGGTCCCCCAACAAACTTTGGCGGAGCGAACTTTTGGAAACGTTCGAGAGCTCTATCCTCGCTCTCGACATGATGGCCAGGGTTTCCGGGGTTTCCAGGGTTAGGGTTTGGGTTCTGGGCTTGTTGCTGCACTACTTGTGCTAGCAGGTTTGTCATTTGCTGCATAGCAGCAGCTATCTGAACATTAGGGTCGGCTTGGGGTTCAGGATCAGGTCCCGTCGAGGTTTCCCCCGCACCCCTAACCGGTGTGGGTTGTCTAGCACCGCGCCCACGTCCCCGACCACTCCGAGTACCTTCCATAGGTTTTACTTGGTCTAGGCAAGAGTACTAAACCAAAGTAGTAACAGGCATGTAAGTAACATTCAAAACTTTCACATTAACACATATTGATACACGGCAAACATGATCACTAACATATATACAAGCCAAAAGCCACACACATATATACAATCAGTCAAGTCAAGTACAGGCAAGTCAGAAACAAACATAGAAAATCCCCCGAGGATTGGCCTTATCAAAAGAGATTTACACGTAGCTAATCTAACGACCCAAAACGATTAGCTAAGGCTCTATCCCTATCCCTATGTACATACAAAAACCACCAAACTATCCCAAAAGAAGCCTAAAAGTCAAGGCCTAGTCAGTTGCCGGGGTCTGGGACCCAGGCGACGGGGTAGACTCCTCCCCAGGGTCGGCCTCCGCACACGAAGCCTCGTCGCTACACTCTTCAAGGCCATCGTCACAAAGATTAAGGATCGCCTCAGCGCGACCCCTGACCTTACGAGCTCGCTTAAGCTCGCGCTCTCGTGCCTCCCTCAGTTGGGCGCAAAGGTCGTCAACTCGATCCTCGGCCTCAAGCACATCGTATTCTAGCTCCTTAATACGCGCAGCTTGCTTATCACTCGTCGCCCTATCCTGGACTGCATCGACCTCAAGTCGAGCATTCTCTCTAGCCAACATCTTGCGCTCCTTATCCAGAGCAAACACGAGGGCGTTCGGGTAGGCATACTTCTCCTTACACGGGCACCGTCGAAGACGGTTAGACGGGCTCCAACGAATGACGGCCCCTCCCGGCCGTATCTGATATGGGATCACGGGGAGTACTTTGCGAGGTCTCGCCCCCGAAGGACTAGCACTAGAATCACCCTGTCCGGCCATCCTACATCACAAGAGCAATTAACCATAAATAGAAGCTTAAAGGCCATAAACAATAAACCCTCAAATCAAACAGTCCTATAACACCCAGGCTAATGCAAACCTAGGCTCTGATACCACCTGTGACAGCCCCACCTTCCCCTAAGGCGAACCAAAGGGGTTAGCGGACTGCCTGCCCAGCTCTCGCCAGGACTACGGGCAGTTACACGCGATCTAGAACGTTTCGGGAAAGTAAAAGCGCGCTCGGCCAAGCCACAAGAACCAAAATAACAAAAATAATAAGAAAAATGAAAATGATGAATAATGCCTGGAGTGTTAGAATCCGAAATCCCACCAAACATTAATACATAGCAATTCAACATTTACAACCAAAACGGCATGTCAAAAGCTATACATAAGGGATACACATATTCGGTTTGCCATTCAAAAGATGAACCCAATACACATTAGGGTTTCATGCAAAGAGCTATCAAAATAGACATATACATGGCTCAATTTGGCAACCAACAAGTATGAGCTTCCAAAAGTGATTATTTTCCTGTAAGGAAAACAAATGGAATGGTGTGAGCTAAAGCTCAGTGAGCAACTATCACACAATCAACCAAGATCACTTAAGCATAATCGTTCATTGCAAATATTCAAATAAGAAGCAAAACAATTCGGTAAAAGGATACGGACGGCTCTCAAGAGCCCATTTCCACGCTTACATTCTTGATCCAACCTCATTGACCCTCCGTCAATGTTAAAAGTACCAAACCGTAGACTTCACTTCACTTCCATTCCTTCCACCCATCATACCCCAACCGGGCCCGCACTCCAAGCAGTAACTTTAGGTGATACTCGAGTACACCGGAACCAAGGGTCTCATTACCACAAGATTCCCATTTCAGTCCCCGTGGCTAGTCAATTTTCACGACCAAGCCCTCGCTGGCTCGATTCAATTGACTTCCAACGGAGTCGAGCTCAGTAGTACAGTAGGGCCGTTGGATACTCGTCCAACCGACACCCAAACAATATCCCATGAATGGAATCCATTAACTCAATATAACAGTGCAGTAATACAGTGAAACAGTAAGCAGTCATTCACAAAAAGAAAAGGAATGAGGGCGGTCAAGTACACCCTCACCCTAATCTTTTCCAATAGCCAAACAAGCCATCAAGGCATCACATTAACAGATAGCAAAGCCACATTAGAACATCCAAGTGAGTAGTATACTCACCAATTAAGCAAGTGAGGTTTCATGCACCGTCGTCCCTAGTACGTCGTGCACTAACGTCACGTCCTAGAACATGTAAACAAATACCATAAGACTCGATAACGAGTCATAAAGCCAAGCCAATAACAACCCCAATATGGTTTCATATGCATATATAGGTATATAAGCAAACCAGAAAATCAAGAAATGGAACTCATTTGTCCTAACAACAAAAACAGTTTTTGGCTTCCAAATGCGGTAATGGCACAAAATACGCTACGCTCATCGGATGAGGGTGTAAGACCCACCATCGCAAAGCTAAGAGACAGGGATACAACAATGTAGAAGGCCACTCAGTCCAAATCCTAGCACAACTAAGTCAAAAATGCAGAAAACCAACCCAGAACCGTAATTGCAGGTTCCCAAATCACACAAAACTGTAATCAGTCCAATTCAGTCTATACTGGTCCAAATGCATTGATTCCAAAGGCATATGATAGCTAAGACATCAAGGTAAATTTCATAAGAAGACACCAACAACAAAATCCAAACCAATTCCAGTCAAAACAGTCGATTACAAACGCAGTTCGCGCATTCTGATCACCCAGAACAGCAACAGTAAAAACGGAATAACTCACTCTACACTACTCCAAATGCCGTGAAATTTTACAGGCATCTCAAACACATCAATACCTACAACTTTCATGTTTTGAGTAAAAGTCCAATTCGGCCTCTAACCCTATGATCCAAAACCGGACAGAATTGGGGGTTATCAACCCTAACTTTTCTCATTTCAATCCAAACCCAAAATTGATTGCAATTTCCTATCATATGCACCTACTAGAGCCATAGCCCCTTATTACCAACCATCAAAAACAACCACACCATCAAGATCACATAAAACCAGAAAATTCCTCAAAAAAATAAAAACTTAACCAAATCACTTCAAACCAAGATAAAAACCAGAAATTTCAGCACTTTAATCACTAATAAGCATAACTTAAGCTTCATAAGGTATAGGAGGGTAGTCAATCACCACTTACCAAGTAAACAAGAGAGAGGAAGATGTTGGACACCTTAAGTTCTCCAAAAAGCTTCACCAAAACACTCACTAACACCAAGTGGAAGGATTTTATGGAGTAAAAACTAATTTAGGCAAGTAGTTTGGATGATTTGAGCTAGGAATTTGCCAAGATGTTGAAGAGTTTTGTCTTTCTTCTTGCTAGAGAGGGCCGGCCATCAAGGGGTGAAAAATGGTAATTCTTTTGTGAATTTTGAAGATATTTAATCCATAAGTCAAAAGGTCAAAACCATGAATAGTAGTCTTAAGTCCTAACCAATATCATGGTGACATGTGGCACTACATTAATGCATTCCTATCCTTTCTTTTCTCTCTCACATCAATCATTTCACACACTCTACTTATCTCTTAACACCCGATAAATTTTACACAGTATCCGGAATTTAACCTAATTGGCCGAATTTTTCCGAACTTTTTGCACTAGTGGGGCCCACGTCCATAATCGATCCGTAATTTTTCAAAAACTACCCAATGCTAGAAAAATCATCTAAAAACTATAATTACTCATAAAATCCACCAAGAAAATATTCCTAGGCCAGAAAATGCAGAAAACATGCAATTAAAGGGGAAAAACCCTAGGAAAATTATTAGGGCAATTATGGGTTCTCACATGATTGGACTTGCCACAATAACCACAACTAACTTGAGGAGTTACGGTCTGACCACCCGAAAGCGTTTCTCTCACTTGGCCTTGCCCATTGTGACCTCCTCTTGGTTGAGTCCCTTTTAGTGTACTGAATGTCTCTACTCTTCCCGTTCCTTTTTCCTTTTTAGAAGATAGGGCATTTTTACTTGCTTGACCAGACGTATAACTAGAAATGTTCCTTTTCTTAGTGTGGAAGTCCCTAACATGCATCCTTGCTCTCTCAACTCTCTGTCTTTCTCCAAAGCTTCAGTAAACGTAGAGATTTGGGCTGCTGCCAAGCCCTCATGAAGCTCCACATTAAGCCCTTGTACAAAACGTCTTATCCTTTTCCGCTCATTATTCACCAATTCTGGAGCGTACTTTGAAAGTTTAGTAAACTTCCCTTCATACTCGGCTACACTAAGAGTTCCTTGTCTTAATTTTATAAATTCGCCTTCCCGTTTCTCTTGGATCAGAAGCAGTAGAAATTTCTCATTAAATTCCCTCGTGAAGTTTTCCCAAGTCCAAGGGGTTTGGGCTCTATCCCACTTTTCCCTTATCACGTCCCACCAAGTGTGTGCTACTCCCTCAAATTGGAAAGCAGCAAAGTTCACTCGCCTATCTTCGGTATAGTCTAAGGCGGCGAATATGTTGGTCATCCTTTTTAACCAATTCTCCGCTACCTCGAGGTCAGGTTCCCCAGTGAACTTAGGTGGGTTAAATTTCAAAAACCTCTCCAATCCTCTATCTTTCCCTCTATCCTAGCCCCCAGGTTGGTTACGAGGCCCTGGTCCCTATCTCTCAGCTAATCGTTCTAGGATATCAGTCATCCCATTAATGGCAGTAGCCACTTGGTTACCCTCTACATTCTCTTGTCCCTGGGTCGGCCCAGTCGCCGATCCATGATCGTCCCCCTGAGGTTGGGTTTGCCTAGTCCCTCGCCCACGACCTCGACCATTCCTTCGTCCGTCCATAATCCTAGTTTTTCCTAGCGCAGGAAATAAAAGTAATTACGCGAGGAAATACTTAAAAATAAGAGCCAATCATAAAAATATTGGAAAATAATAATAATTAACATATATTTACACTTCAAAATCCATACAATTAGAAAGTCATGGGGTATTACAAAAATATAGCACACAGGTGCCATAAAAGTACTTTTAGTTATACATGACTAAAGTAAAGCCAAGTGTCTCAAACATAGGCCACACAGTTAAACAAAATAGAATGACCTTGACATTAGTATCACCCCAGCTATTTCTAACCACAAAAATCAAAAGTCTGTCACTTTAGGTCTAGTCCACAATAGGGCTACCTCCTTCTCAGGGTCCTCCTCCGGATCCTCCTCCTCAGGAGTGCCCTCAAGAACCGAACTCTGTACAGTATCCATCACCTCATCAATTAGCATAGAGGTGTATGCTAGAATCCCGAAAGCCCGATCTCGGACCTCCTCGACTATCCTAGTGAGTCGAGCTCTAACCCTCCGAACCTCGTCACGTGCGGCCTTAGTTCTAGCCACCTCATCTACCATAGTGCCCTCCAGTTCTGCGATCCTGTCACCCTAAGCGTTCACCATAAGGCTCAGCTCCTCAACCTCCTGAAGTAGCGCTCGGTTGGTATTCACCAACTAACACCGCTCGTCATCCAGTGATAGTACTAGGTCATTAGGATAAGCATATGTCACCCTACAGGGACATCGAGGATATCTAGTAGCAGGCAAGTAACGCACACGAGCTCCTCCACCACGAGCACGATAGTAAATAGGCCTAGGAGGCTCTATATGGCCATTGGAATGACCGTGACCATTAGCGGTATGTCTATTTCCATTATCCATCCCTGCAAAACAACCAAAATTTTCAGGTTAAAACTTAAAGTTACTAACTCGCCCGAACATTACTTAAAGTACAACTAAGTTGTCTAGTCACTATCCTCGAGAGTAAAGTCTCTAAAATATCTCCCCAAATAAATCTTTAAACCTAGGCTCTGATTTTCATCCCTCCAAGCAGTCACTTAATTTCGAACCTGTCCCACAGTCCGGTATCGTAAACTTTTAGTCTAACATACACTACAAAGATCTAAAACCTAGGATCATATACCAACTGTGACGTCCCCACTTCTCCTAAGGGCGAACTCAAGGATATCCGCAGGATGCCTGCCCAACTCTCGCCAGGACTCGAGACAATTCAATTCAAATTTAAAGTTACAAACCATATGATATTAGTCTAAATGAAGAAAAGTCGCTTCCTTAACTGAACATCCAAATCTTACATCATGTTCTCAAAAGATACATCAAATCCCAAAATGCAACTATTAAAAGTCGACTAAACATTTACAAACAAGATTCCAATCAAAAGTATAACCTAGTCTGCTTTTTCCAAAAATCTCCCAATTCAACCTGTTAAGGAAAACAAACTAATGGGATGAGTCAATACTCAGTGAGGCCAAGAAAACATTCTGATACGTTCCTCGATCAACACGTTTCGAGACACGTAGCACGTTTGCCCAAGGATCTAGCGAGGACGTCCAACGCTTGGAATGGCGGGATCTAGAACCAAACGGACGACACGATTTGATTCAAGACGGTAGACGACACTCCGATGAAGGTGAATACTTCAGGGGAATAGGTCGGTAGAACAATCTAAGACAGGACGCAAGACTGCTCAAAACCCTTGCCAAAGCAAGTAAAGGGGTCGAATCTCTCTCTCAAGAAGAATCGAAAATATGCAAAACTTTATTGATAAAACGTCTCCCATAAAACCTTACAAAGCAAGCCTATTTATAGGCTAAAGTGACTGAAACCCTAAAGGGACTAGGAAAGGGAAAAGTCAGCCCATGGTCTTGGGACAAGATGGGCCGGCCCATGCTCTTACTTAAACACTAATCAATTGCTAGATAACTACTAAGGCCTAAGGCCCTATTCGGCCAACTCATTTGGAGGCCCACTTGACTCTTCATGGGCTTGGGTCATGGTGTAGATAACTCGATTAAAATCCTTCAAGCCTTCAATATCTCTATGGACTCCATGTTGGTTTTGGACAAATCGAACAAGGGTTTGGAGGGATTCTTTGAAGAGCTTGGCTCGTGCACGTGTGACTGGGCCCACTGGAACTCGGACTGGGTCATTACTTGGGCTAAGGTCCGTGCACACATCAGTCCCCTCCACTTGAGCAGGATTTGTCCTCAAATCTGGATGGAAATGAATGACACGAACAAGGGTTGGTATCATGGCTCCAGTGGCTCCTCTTGTTCGTATCATTCCCCCCCTCTTGAAAGCAATTTGCCCACAAATTGAAGCACGAATGGTGACAAGACGAGTTACATGCCTTCGACTCAATCTTGTTATGATGGCTACAGATGGCATCCAATGCAAAGCCCATGGGCTAAGTTGGAACATAACCCTTGTCGAACCTTGAATCTCACAAACCATCTTCAATGTATGCTCAACTTGATCGTTTGTGGTCATGAGGTAAGGGTCCTCAAAGTGGTATGAAGTGTATCCCATGAAATCGAACTCCGGCTCGAACACACTTGCAAGGCACCAAGGCGGATTTGGTGATGTTGGAGCTTCATGTGGACTAAGAGCAAGACGAAAATCATAATGGTCATTGAGGTACTTGTTCTTTAAACGAACCCTTGGTACACAACGATCCCCAAAATGTGGAGTGTTCCCTTCAAGACGAGCTCGAATCAACTCCCCTTTGGTGTGGACTGATTTGAGTTGACATTGTTCCATGAATGGATACCAACGGGGTTTAACTCTTGGAGTGCCAACTCCATGGAGGCTTGCAAAGTCTACAATTGATTTTGGAATGGAACACACCAAGATCAACTCAACTTGCCTTTGCTTGATCTGTATAAAAGTAGAAACACTAAACAAAGCGAAGGTAAGTTCGTTAGGAAAATAATAGGCCTTCACCGGGTTGCTCAAGATCAGCCCACTTTCTCTCTTTTCTTCCTTTTTACCACCCATCTCATTAGATTTTTCCATCTCTTTTTCTAGTTCAACAGCTGACCCTTTCATCTCATTACTTTCAACTCCCTCGGGTTTTACCTCTTCAGGCACAATTCCCTCATCTAGCTTTTTCTCCATTCTATAACGCTCAAGCTCACTTTTCATGCATGCTAGATCAATACAAAGTTGGTCATAAGTAAGTGATACAAGTGCAAGACGACGACTATTAAATAAGAAGGAATACTTATTAGTATGTCCGTCATATTTAATTTCTCGCCTCGACATCCATGCTTTGCCCAACAACACATGTGTCACTTGAATTGGGACTACATCACACAACACCTCATCCACATATTTGCCGATGTGAATAGGTACAAGTGTGTGCTTAGTAACCCAAACATCACCATGAGTGCTCGTCAACTTGTACGGTTGAAGATGATCAATGGTTGGAAGATTTAATTTCTCAACCATGATAGCGCTTGCAAGGTTGACTTCACAACTCCCATCAATGGCCAAGCTACAAATTTTATCTTTGACACCGCAACGGGTATAAAACCAACCAAGCAACTGAGATTTGACGAGGTCCAATTGCTCATCTACACCACGTAATGCCACTTCTTTGACTCCCTTAGGATCAGGAAGACAATGTTGTGGGCTAGCCTTTATGCGTCTTGTATTCGCCATGACGTATGAGGGAACCTGCAAAAAGTTAGCAACGAAATCGAAGATATTGCCTTTCACGCTCCCTTACGTGTATCCACTCGCACTCGTGTATATGGATGTCACTCTAATAGACTTACCAAATACCTTTACCTGTTGGGTTAGGTAGTTGAGAAAGGCCACTCAAGTCCAATAATTGTCGCCAACTTTTTCCACAAGAGTAACCAAGAAGGTAAGACACAAATATGGGTACAAAATGAAGTGGAAATGGACGACTTTGAAAGGCCAATAATGGCGGACAGAAATAGAAGTGCGCCAATGGGGACACAAAAGAAAGAAACCCTAGCTTCCTAAAATGTAGGAGTGGATTCCTAGAATGTAGGAGAGTATTCCTAAAATGTAGGAGAGAATGTAGGAGAGTGTTCCCAAAATGTAGGAGAAAATGTAGGAGAAAATGTAGGAGAGTGTTCCTAAAATGTAGGAGAGAATGTATGAGAGTATACCTAAAATGTAGGAGAGAATGTAGGAGAAAATGTAGGAGAGTGTTCCTAAAATTTAGGAGAGAATGTATGAAAGTATTCCTAAAATATAGGAGAGGATGTAGGAGAGTATTTCTAAAATGTAGGAGAGAATGTAGGAGAGTGCCCCAAAATATAGGAGAGAATATAGGAGAGTGTCCAAGTGAAACAAAGAAACCCTAGCCGCAAGTAGACATCCTAACCGCAAGTAGAAAACCCTAGCCGCAAGGATAACCCTAGCAAGAGAAGGAAACACTAGCAAGATAAGGAAACCCTAGCATCCGTCAACACGTTTCGAGACACGTAGCACGTTTGCCCAAGGATCTAGCGAGGACGTCCAACGCTTGGAATGACGGGATCTAGAACCAAACGGACGACATGATTTGATTCAAGACGGTAGACGACACTCCGATGAAGGTGAATACTCCAGGGGAATAGGTCGGTAGAACAATCTAGGACAGGACGCAAGACTGCTCAAAACCCTTGCCAAAGCAAGTAAAGGGGTCGAATCTCTCTCTCAAGAAGAATCGAAAATATGCAAAACTTTATTGATAAAACGTCTCCCATAAAACCTTACAAAGCAAGCCTATTTATAGGCTAAAGTGACTGAAACCCTAAAGGGACTAGGAAAGGGAAAAGTTAGCCCATGGTCTTGGGACAAGATGGGCCGGCCCATGCTCTTACTTAAACACTAATCAATTGCTAGATAACTACTAAGGCCTAAGGCCCTATTCGGCCAACTCATTTGGAGGCCCACTTGACTCTTCATGGGCTTGGGTCATGGTGTAGATAACTCGATTAAAATCCTTCAAGCCTTCAATATCTCTATGGACTCCATGTTGGTTTTGGACAAATCGAACAAGGGTTTGGAGGGATTCTTTGAAGAGCTTGGCTCGTGCACGTGTGACTGGGCCCAATGGAACTCGGACTGGGTCATTACTTGGGCTAAGGTCCGTGCACACATCACATTCAAAACACATAGTTCAATTAGTAATACACTTATGCAATTAATAAAGCAATACCGTTCAAGTAGTGCACAATTAACAATAAAATACACTCAATAAGGATACAGGAGCTCTCAGGAGCTATATTTCACTTGCTCGATCCAGAACCTCCACGAGTTGACACCCCGTCAACTGGGTAGGTATAAATCCGTAGAAACTTCACTTACTCTTCCCCGTTCACCATTACACCCCCTGCTCCGAGCCCGCACTTCTTTTATTAAAGGTGATACTACTCGAGTATGCCAAGTAAGATCTCTCCAATAGATCAAGCTTATACTTTCCTCATGGCTCACCAAGCTTCACGACCAAGCCCATGCCGGCTCGAGTAGTAAGATCGGCCGATGAGTTTGGACGTCCCCCAATTTCGATTACAATTTAATAGTCGATGACATTCAGTCCAATCGACAACATGACATACCAAATATGCCAAGTTTATACAATTCAATTTTCTATTCACTTAGCAATTCATTTAGTACAATTCGATTATAATTCCACGTAAAAGAGAACGAGTGCGATAAAGTATACACTCAACTCAACAATTCTAAAATGCTCAACTAACAATTAAAGCATTTAGCAACAATTCATGCACTTGACACTCACCAATCAAAATAGGAATAAGTGCTCAAGCAAGTGTTTAGACGTCCGCTTCGAGTTCCTCTTGAAGGTCCCCTTGAGCGCCTGAACAAATAATATTGGCTATAACACACTATTGTTTATAAACCCCTCGTTAACAAGGAAGGTTGTACACTTGTACACTACTAAGAAAATATCATGAAAGAGAGCCTTAATTACTCGTAAATCGAGACTCAAAGTGGGGTTTCATAATACAAGGAAAAATTGATTTCTTCCATGAAATCAAGTTTAAAACGGTCAATCTACTTCAAAGGATGGAGAAGAGTTTCTAAAAACTCATTTCCCATCGAGTCGGAAAATTTCAGTTTTGCACATCAAACTTAGAAAAAATCAGAACTTGCGCTCAGTAGGTCCAAAATTGGAAAATTTATACTGTTGGAATCTTGATTCAAATTACTAAAAGTTCCCAGAAGACACTTTTCCAAGATTCTAAACGGAAGACATTCAAATTTCAGCACAAAGTGGCTGATTTGAACCTATAAGACAGTTTCAGTCTTAGTTTTCGGCAAAATTTGGAAATTCGGCAAAATTCACAGAAAGTGAACTAGCCTCCGAAATTCGTAACACAATAAGATGTCCAATCAAGGTTTCCAACACAACAAATGGTACAAAAATCGGAGTTTCGTGCGTCAAGATATAGCAGCTCAAAGTTGGCCCAAAAAAAATGAGTACTGTTTGGTCAATTTTCCAGATTTGAAGAACAACTTTGGCACATCATTTGTATATTGAAATGGTCTTAGAATGACACCAAAATTGGTACAATTCAACTTCCAATGAGGGCTACTTCTCTATCAAATTTCATTTGAAAACTCGTACGAAAAGGTAGTTAACAAAACTACCAAAATTCAAGGAATTTCCAAGACAAATCTGCCTTCTTGCTTTCTTTTCCTTTTTCAAACATTTTGCCCAATGAAATCAACTCCAATTTGGTTCATTAGTGAAACCAAAGTCCAAGAAACATTTCATAAGCAGTTCATAGTTGGTTGACATCAAAATTTTCAAAGCAAAGCATCTAACAAACTACCAAATCAGTTGGCCAGCAAAAAGTAGGGTTTTCCAGCTCTGCTGCAGTTTACGAATTGCGCCATATCTCACTCAATACAATTTGGAATTGAGGATGGTTGGTGGTGTTGAAAACTAGATTCAAAAGGCTACATTTCATCAGAAGTAGTCGTTATGAAAATCAGTTCATAGGTAGTTCGAATTCAGGCGACATGTTGCAGCTTCCCACTGCTATTCGAACAGAACAGACAACTTTGGTGAACCACAACGGATACCTCAGTTTGAACTAGACGGTGAATTTTATACCGTTGGAAAGTTACAAATGTCTAGTTTCAAATGCCGTAAGCAGCACTCAATTTTGACTTTTGTACACAGAGATATGTTCAATTAAAGAAACACTATTCATCAGCCCAGAACACGTTTTCCAGTTTTCTGAATTTTTCGAAATCTTATGTTTTGCTCAACCAATTCAAATGGTTTTTGGTAGAATCTTTCTACACACCATATACAACATATATATAAGTTTCACAACCATTTGAGTCCCAAAATTTAGAAATATAAACAAGGCAAAACAGGACAGATTTCGGCCAGCATTCCTGCGAAATTTCCTTCAATCTTTCCTTCGATTCTCTATCCATAATCATCTTAAACAACACTTAAACAACTCAAACCAAGAATTATACCATCATATCAGCCCATACAACTAAGGTGGAAATTCATAGAGCCCACTTCAACTAATCCAATCCAAGTAACAACAACAATAATGAAGCTACAAGCTTCAAAGCCAAGATAAACCCACTAAAGCCAAGAATAAAAGATTGGATGGTGTTGGATGATTACCTCCTAACCTTGAGAGAAACCAGAAATTTTTGCACCACTAAAGCTCCAAGAAACCGCAAGGATGATGCCTTTCTTCTAACTTAAGTGAATCTCCAAGCAATTTATGAGTTGAATTGGATGCAAAGTTTAAGATGAAATGGAGGAAGATTTGAAGTAAAAATGGAGTGAGCTTCTTCCTTTCTTTTTCTTTCAGTTCGGCCGGCACTAGTGGAGTGAGGAGAAGGGTTTTGATGTTATGTGAAGCTTCCTTGAGAAGCTTAAGGGTTTTGGGCAAAATTTCTAACAAAAGTCATCTCGCAATAGTGCTCGAGCGCGCGCGTTTGGTATCCAATTTCTCTCGGGTTTGTTTCAATTGTGCACTAAACCTCTATTGTAATTCCTTTAATACTATAATTATTCACTCTTAGTAGTCTAGTATTAGTTTCTTAAATCTCCACTTAGCCGTTCCGGATCGATTTACGCAAACTTCCAATTCGCCTGCGTTAAAGCGAAATTGAAAAGAAATTCTTATAATGATAATATAATTAACTAACACAAGGGTAAATAATTATAAAAATAACTATTTTTAAAAATAAAATATGAGTCATCACATAATCTATTATGGATCATTCTTAATTCTCCAAGATTATTACCATCTCGCACCGAATATTGCCTCGAAAAAAAAAATGTATACTCACTATTCCTTACTAAACAAGTCTTCAAAAATTAAAGTTACTAACGGGACGTTTTTAAAATACAAGTAAAACCTTTTTCCCTGTAAATAAATTTAAAATGGTTGAAATAATCAAGATAGGAATGGAAGTTCTCTCCTCTCTTTTCCGTCTCCAATGGTTCGGCCAAACCAAGCAAGAAATGAAGAAAAATTGGTCCAAGAGAAAGATAAGAAGAAAGGAAATGGTCTTGGTCAACCAACCCTTTGATCATTGACACTTGGCAAGGCCAAGTTTTCTCTTTTTTTTTTCTTTTCTTTCCTTTTCCTTAGTCAAATATTTCGGCTAGATTAAGAAGTAATTTAGGGGGGATTAGGTGAAATAAAAACAAGAAAATTAGGGCAAGAAAGTATTGGTCAAGCGGGGTACTCAACCGGTAACAAACGGTGCATGTCGGTTCAAGCCTACTTTCCTTAACTCTCTTATACTTTTGTTTTAACTTATGATTCACTAACTTATCATTAGAACTTCTAATCACACACTTCCTTTTACTTAATACTCGCTCTTATCTACCAAATTCGGTACACACACCTCACCAAGTGATCACACTACCAAAATGCACAAAAAAACCCTAACTTACCCATTCCTTTAGAAAAATCATAACATGAGTTATAAATGTCAAAAATTCATACGACTTGGCTTATAAAAAACTAGACTTAAAACACTAATAATCTTTAGAAGACACCTCAAAGAAATTCAGTTCATAAGTTGGTCCAAATTGAGCCGTAATCTACTATAACATTCCTATTTTTACTAGTTCAAAGCAAAATTTTCAATCAACTTTACCAATTTTCTGGAATTATAGAAATTAAATCAAACTCTGAATTTTATACCGTAGGAAGCCCTATGAGTCTAGTTTCAAACGCAACAAACGGAACTCAATTCTGACTTTCCTATACAAATTTATAGCCAATTTCCCAAAGCTGCGTAGAGTCTCCTGTGAAAATTTCCAGATTTTCTAACAACTTGAGAAAATGAAACTTTTCTTAACAAAATTTCACTCCCTTGGCTCAAATTCAACCATTAAAATAACCAAGAATTTAAGGCAAGTAAGTTCAAATAAGTGCTATAAAGACAAGTAAAATTTCAGGGTGTCACAATATTAATGCCCTAAACACATGATTAGACAGTAACCCTAGTATGAGTAGTGAATTGGAGTGGGAAATGAAAGGTTTTAAGAGGCGAAAACCTTACTTTTACATGTTTCAAGTTTCAAGTAATAAATTTCCAGCCTAGGGTTAACTTTCTGGTTGGTTTTGTAGGCGTTTCTTTGTTTTGTTAGAAATTGACCCTATATGCCTTATAAATGTGAGTTAGTTTAAGTTTTGGATTTGTGATAGAAATATGAAAGAAAGTTGGGAGTTTGGCTAGAGTAGATTTTGGAAAAAACATTCTTTTGCTTGCTAGATATTTCTGCAGGGAGCTCTGCGCAGCTTTGGAAAAGTGGCAATAACTTCATATAGAAAAGTCAGAATTGAGTTCCGTTTGTTACATTTGAAACTAGACTCATAGTGCTTCCTATGGTATAAAATTCAAAATTTGGTTCAATCTCTATAAATATCAAGAAATCAGCAAAGTTGACTAAAAATTCTGCCCTGCACAAGTAAAAATTGGAATGTTGTGGTAAATTGTGACTCAATTTGGACCATTTTATGAACTGAATCTCTTTGAGGTGTCTTCTAAAGATTGTTAGTGTTTCAAGTCTAGTTTTTAAAGGGTCAAGTTGTATGAATTTTTTGACATTTGTAACTCAAGTTATGATTTTTCAAAGGAATGATGCTCGATGAAAACTTTCCGTTTCAAAGGTACTCGAGCGCTACAAAGTTCAACTTTCCTTGCTAAAATTCATGATTTTTAAATTCATGAAATGTTGGATATAATATCTTGTGTAATTTCACTGGAAACAAGGATGTTTTACCATGAAGTTAAGGTTTAAAATATGGAGGAGAAACTTAAGGAAACTAGGGGAGGTTTGTTGTTTTTCTGCCTTGCTTGCTAGCCGATTAGGAACCAGCTTGGTTTCCTTTAATTTTGAGGTGATTTTGTGGTAAACTTGTCTAGGATACTTGGTAAACCTTTAAACTTTACTAAGGTGTTGAATTTTAGATGACATGGAGGGTTTTCATTGGAAATTTTCTCTAATTTGCTGGCTGCAAATTTTGCTTGTTTGCTGAGTGGATAGTGATGCACTTTACCTTATTTTTCCTCGACCTTTTCTTGATGAGTGATGGCCAAATCGTGTTCCAAACACTGGTTACGACTCTTGTGTGTTGAACTTGGGTGAAGACCATGCATTTTGGTAGGTAAAAACCTCATGATTGTGCTTGTTTCATTTCTGGAAACTCTTGGAAGGCAAGGCTGCTTTATACCCTTTTATCTTTTAGCCTAAAGTCCTTTGGATTGGTGGTCTTTTGGACTCAATCTTGCTCATTTCACTTGCTAAAACCTTGGACTACAAAGGTGTGTTGAATCGGAGTGAATCCAATAACTTTAAAAGGGTGAACCGCCTTGATTTCTTCACTGTTTTGGTGCTGGAAATTTTCAGCCATGAAATAAAATGAGGAACTCCTTGGTTGCTCATGTTCTTGGGTCGAAATGCTCTCATTTCACTCCAAAACCTTACTAGAATTATTGCCCTAGAATACATTTGGATTTTCCTTGATTTGCACTTTAAAATTTGTCCTTGAACCTTGTGTTTTCGAGAGGCCCACTTGTATAGGCGTATGGCTCATAGTTGAGCCTACTATGTGAACTTCGTTCACTTAAGCTTGAATAGTTGGACCATAAATATCTTTTATCTTGGTTGCTCTTACGGTTTGATGGTGAATGCGAGAGCTACTCGGAGACGAGCGTTTAACGTGCCCTGCTTTGAACTGGTGAGTGTTTCAACTGTATGTTCCATGCTCATTGTTGCAAGAAATTGCTAAGCACTTGAATGTCATTTCTTAGGTGAGTGTGTACTTTATCGCACTTGACCTAACTCGACTAAACTTTTGATATCTCGTTCATGCATGTACAAGTAATTTGATTTACATGTAACCTATATCTTGACTTGAAATACTTGAAATGCTTAAAAATGTGACATGCTGAGCTTGCTTGTGACTTGATCATGGCTAGGCGAGTGCGTCCTCATGTGTACTCGACTTCCATGAACTTGAAATACTTGATCTTGCATGCGGATTTGCATGTACATGTGCATGATTGTAGACCGGCTGTATATCTTCTTGCAGCGGTTGAACTAGGCCCTTGGACCTTATCTGAGATGTCGGGTAAGTGGGAACTTGGGTTACTCATGCGCATGCTTGAATGTAGGTCGGTAACGGCTGAACTGAGCCCTCGTTGAACCTCTTGCTTGAGACCAGCCTTAGAGCGGTCCGGTAAGTTGGGCAACCTTGGGTAAAGGACGAAGTTCCTAACCTGTTTACTCGTGACTTGAACTCTTGCTATGCTTGAATACGGAGCGTTAGGTGACAGCCAACATCTCCAATCATTACCTGCATGAGCGTTGGGTGACAGCCAACGACTCCACTCTTGAATACTTGAATACTTGGGGCTATAAGCCCAACCCAGGGCTAGTTGTCGAATCGACCCGGCAAGGGTTTGGTCGAGGAGATTGACGAACCCTGGGTACTTGATTGGCGTTCGGGCCCAGTAGGGGGATGATTGGTGGATAGAGATTGACGTTTAGTGGTGATCTACGGACATTATAATTCCATGGTTGACGGAGAGTCAACGTACCCTGGACAAGCTGCCGTGGTACCTGCTCCTAAGAGCAGACTATATCCTTTGATAGGAATGTGATCTTTACTGTATCTTATTGCATGATCTATCTAGTTACCTGTTTTGCTATGCATTATATCATGCCTGTTAGTCTACTTGCATGTTTTCTTGGAACCTCACTGAGCTTTTAGCTCATTCCATGAATCTTGTTTTCCTTACAGGGGTAAGAACGTGAGAGTGGGAATTGGAGAAGGCATAGACTTTATCTAAGTTTTTGTTAGATGCTTGCCTAGGCACTCTTTAGCTCTTTAGCGGGCTTGTTTGATTTTATTTTGCAAGTTTAACTCCTCGGTTATATTTAGAGATTGTTTGGCCATTTGATGCCCCCCGATTGTATGTATCTAAGGGTATAATTGCTACTGTGAGGACTTAGAAATTATGGCAATTTAGCTAGTTTTTCTACCTTGCATTTTATTCATTTAGTTATCTATTTGTTTATTTATCGATTTGATAATGATTTTTTAATGCTTTTATTAAATTTTATATGTGGGAGTTTAGTGAGGGAAGATGCGATTTTCTTTTTGTGGGGTGTGAAAGGAACTTTTGAGAAAAAAGAGAGGGTTTAGTGCAATAAGGAAGAAGTAGGATACTTGGAGTTAGAAACATCTAAATGGTAACATGTGTCACCATAGCCATCAAGTGTTAACTTCTTTGACCAAGCCTTAATCCTACTTTGACCAAACTTTCTTACCAATTATCCTTTCATTACTTGTCTTAAACCTAATAAACCAACACGAGAAAGAGATTAGAGAAATTAGAAGCTAGAAATCATAAGAAAGTGACAATTGGCTTAAGTCAAAGGCTAACCTGCCAGGCAAATCAAAGGATCAAAATGGATAACTATTCATAATGGAAGCTCGAGCCGTATTACTCTTGCATTCTTTCACTTATAGGTTACCCCGACATATAAATCTCAACTATTCTCTGCTTAATACGGCCAAGTCCTTAGGTTTCCACGAGGTTACTATCATCATTTACAAACACAGCAAGATACGGGGCCTTATTCCTTAATATGAAGGTTCCATAGCTTAGTTCACTTTCCAATACTTGTCTATAAAGTTGTTCGAGAAGAAATCATAACCTCTTGCTCGCACTAGTGCCTTATTGTATCCTTTCAAATCAATCTTACTATTTCGAGGTTAGGTCCTCCGTGAAACCTAGATAGGCGAACTTCAAAAATCATTCCATTTTCACATCTCTTTTGATTCTTAGGTTAGCTTATTAGTCTGGAGGTTTAGTACTCAACTAATCGTGCTGGAACATTAGTCATATGGGCAATAACAGTAACTACGTGATTGTTTTCCTTCGTTTCTAGGGTTTCGGTTAAATCCAGCAGTCGCTCTATAATCATCCTCTTGAGCTTGGGTTTGCTTAACCCCTTGCCCTCTATCCCTTTTCATTTGTTTGGCCACTCATGGATTTAACATTTACCAAGGCATGTCATAAAATAAGTGCACATAAACGAAGTTTGAAAATCGACACTTTAATCATGCCAAACAAATACATGAATAAAACGGGAAGACACCGAAATAATCGTAAATGTGTACAACCCAATCATATATTTGAAATCATGAAGTAATAAAATCAAGTGTCTCATGAGTAACATTCAATTGTTTCACAAGGTAGTAAACATAATCAAGCAAAACACGAAATGCAATGGCCTTCGAATAAGCATCACCCCGACCACTATGACAAAACCATTAAAGTGAACTATGTCACTAGCTTAGGGATTTGTGGAGCCAAAAGTCTCTACTGTCTCGTAGGATCATTTTCAGTTCCAGCACTAGGGGTTTTAATCTCATGTCCCTTATTGAGTATCTTGTCATTCCTCACTTATTCAACTGAGGTAACGCATCCAGCCATCGACTTATCCATTCGATCTTTAATTTCGAGCACTACCCTAACAAGTCGGTTCTTAGCCTTTTAAAGCTTCTCACAAGATACCTTTGTTTTCCCCGCTCCTCAGGTACCCCAGTTTATGCTTCAAGAATTCTAGTAATTTAGGCATCCATAATTGCCCTCGATTCTCGATTATTCTTTCGAACTACCCTAGTTTCCTCGGATAGCCACTCCCGATGATCGACCACTATTAACACCCCATCATTTGGGTGCGAGCATGTCCTTTGAAATCACGTGAAGTCCTAGTTCGGTGAATTGGACTATCTCTCCAATGCTCCCTTAGGTTTTCCTCGATAATGGACCACCGTAATGCGTCCCCGAGATAATTTAATATCACCCTTACCTCCCATAGCTTACCCTTAAAGGTAAAAACTCATGTAGGTCCAGATATATTCAATAAACTAGATTTGATCATTTCGTACTATCCCACATGTATCACACAAGATCAATACTCATTGTCATCCACTAATTCAAACCTAGGTTCAAATTTTCATTCCCACAAGCAGTTACTTAACTTTTAATCCAATTCCACAGTATGGCATCCTAAACTTCTAAGCCTAGGATACACTACAGAGATCTGAAGCCTAAGCTCTGATACCAACTGTGACGCTCCCACTTCTCCCTAAGGCGAACCAGAGGGTATCCGCGGGACGCCTGCCCAGCTCTCGCCAGGACTCAAGGTAATATCCGTTCAAACTTAGCACAATACTA
Source organism: Coffea eugenioides (assembly GCF_003713205.1). NCBI lineage: Eukaryota > Viridiplantae > Streptophyta > Magnoliopsida > Gentianales > Rubiaceae > Coffea > Coffea eugenioides. The sequence goes on along the minus strand of NW_020862260.1, from coordinate 72,207 downwards.
TTCAACAACACTAGATAAGTAAGAAAGTGCAGAAAACTTCCAAACTTAACAACATATATAACGATTATCCAACCCTTACATCGAATTTCCAAAAGTTACATCAATACCCAAAATATACAACATCCAGGTACATCAAACATCTAAATCATATATTAGGTTCCCAAAAGTACAACCAATAAGAGGTCCAGCCCAAAATACATTAGAAACCCTAAGCCAGAAGTGCATCAAAAGAGGTTTCTCCAAGTTTATTCCATGTCCAGTCCTGTTAAGGAAAACAAATCTACAGGGTAAGCAAAACGCTCGTGAGGCCAAGAACACACATGCAATCACGTTGTTCAAGTAACAATCCCAATTTAACAAGTAGAGCAATAATATTGCAATAAATAACAATTCGAACGAGAAAAGTAAACAGAAACAATTCAAGGATATAGGAGCTCGCCGGAGCTATTTTTCACTTGCACGATCACGAACCTCCACGAGTTGACACTCCGTCAATCGGGTAGGTTTAGTCTGTAGAACTTCACTTGTCATGTCCCCTTTCACCTTACATACCCCTGTAACCGGCCCGCCTGTCGTTTGTTTGAGGCGATACTACTCGAGTATGCCAAGCAAGATCTCTTAATCGATCAAGCTTTTGTTTTCTCATGGTTCACCAAGGAGCCCGACCAAGCCCATGCCGGCTCGAGTCCAAGGTTAGCCAGTGAGATTTGGGCGTCCCCCATGTACATGTGTGTGTCGAGGAGATTCACTCCAGCGACGTATGCAGCCATAGCATACTATTTCATATCAAGCAAGCATTTGATACATTCAAGCATTCATGCCATGTCTAGCAGGTCATTCATTTCTTGTCCAGCAAGTTACTTGTTTCAAGTGAGAACGAGTGTGATAAAGTACACACTCGACTCCATTTTCAAAATCTCAAGTCATGGATATCAAGTAAGCATGTATCAATTCACAGGAGTCCAAGTAATCATGCACTTGACACTCACCAAGTCAACCAAGGAGAAATGTTACTTGAAGTTCAAGTATCCACCGTAGGATCCTCTTGAAGGTCCTCGTGCGAGCCTGAGTAATTAATAGTGAACGATCACTTATAAACCCCAATTATCAAGGAAGATCGCACGCTTGTACAATCCTAGAAAATTTTACTAAAATGAGCCTAAATTACTCGCGAATTATGGCTCAAAAGTGGGGTTTTAAAGTACAAGAGAAATTGAGTTTTCATCTTCGAAATCAAGTATAAAACGTTCAAGTAATATCGAAGGAATAAGGAGAATTCGAAAAACTCCATTTCCTTAAAATTCCGAAATTTTAGTTTTGATATGAGACCTTTGAAAAATCGTATCTCACTCTTTACAAGTTCAAAATTGGAAATATTGGTACCGTTGGAATCCTCTTCCAAAGTACTAAAAGTTCCTAGAATACACTTTTCCATGATTCCAAACGGAAAGTATTCAAAAATTTGCTCAAAGTTTCTGTTTCAGGGTACTTAGGATTGTGTCGGGGTTAGTTTTTCGCTAAGTTTGGAAATTTGGTAAAATTCACACATTGCCAACTTGCCTCTGAAATTTGTAACTCAATTAGAGTTACAAGTAAGGTTTAGAACAAAACAAGCGGATCAAGAATCGGAGTTTTGAGCACCGAGATACAATAGCTCAAAGTTGGTGAAAAAACGAAACTGTTAAGCCAATTTTCCAGATTTAAGTTCCAAACTTTGGGACTTTAGTTAGGTATCGAAACGGACTCAGAACGGCACCAAATTTGGTATGAATATACTACCATATAAGGGCCACTCCTTTGCCAAATTTCATAGAAAAATATGTACGGAAATCGGTTAACGAGACCGTTGAAATCACAAGAAATTCTAAGACTAAGCTGCCTTTGAACTTCCGTTTTGCCGTTTCCAAACATTTGGTCAAGAAACATCTCAAACATGGTCCATTCTAGTAGCTAATGTCTAAAATATGTCCAAGGTACATTTGATAGGTGATTTACACTAAGAAGCTTCGGATAACAAGTCCCAAATCATTGTTAGTTTCAAATCTGTCCAAATGCATGGTATTCCTTCACAAGACCAGATTCGAATTTTGATCATAAATCACTCAATTCAACTCGGAATTGAGTATGGTTGGTGGCGTTGGAAAATAGACTCATAAGGGTATATTTTCTCAGAAGAAACCATTTTCAAAATCTGTCCATAACTAGCTCGTTCGTGAGCATCAAGTTACAGCTCATGTGCTGCCTTCCAGGAAGCAACGAAACAGGACAGTGAATTTCAAACGAATGGTTTGGCTTGGTCAAGTGGAACCAGGACATGCATTTTATACCAACGGAAATTGGGGAATGTCTAGTTTCCATTTCCTCAAACGGTACTCAATTCCGACATCGGAGCGATGAGTTATAGCCAAAACAAGATGACTGCCTGGGCAGTGACGGGAACCAATTCCAGATTTCTAAGCTTCCAAAATTCCAACATTTGGGTGACGAAATCAAGTTATTTTTCAATGAAACTTTTTACACACTCAATATAACATGTAAAAAATATAAACAAGCCATTAGAACCTCAAAATTTCGCACCAAAGTGCTTGAACAAAGCAGGGGCAAAATGGTCACTTTTGGTCATTGCACCATCCTTGAGTTTCTATCAACAACCCAACATTAATCCACTAGTTTAAGTACTAAATAAACATTATTACCATCATAACTCCACAAATCAGTCCATATATCCAAGGTGGGAGTTCATAGAGTCCACACAACCATTTTTTTCACCAAAAACAAGCTACCCATGAACATGCATGAGTATATAAGGGCATTAGAACTTCCATAAACCAAGTTTTGAAAGTTAGATCGTTACCTACTTCACTTGGTGTGCAAGAACAGATTTTTCGGTCCTCTCCTTGGCCAAGAAAACCGTGAAAAGATCCCCCTTTTTGTAGCTTAAGATGATCTTCAAGTAATAAGCTAAGTGTAGTTAAATTTTGGTGCAAAATGGTGCAAGTTTGGTGAGGGAAATGGAGAAGAAAATTGAAGGAGCAAGCTTGGTTCTTTTCCTTGGAGTTGCACGCTGGAAATGGAGCTAGGAGAGAGAAGCTTCCAAAGGAAGCTTTAGTGTGTGGTCCAAAGTTGCCCAAAAGTCAACCCTCCTTCGCGCGCGTTTTGTGCTCGATTCCTCTCGAGTTTATTTCACTTGTGCACTAAACCTCCAATACACTTATATTCATATAAATATTATTCACTCTTAATTGTCCCAAAATAAGGGTCTAAAGCCCCTCAATTAAATCGTGCGCGTAAAACGCGTACTTCCGATTTAAGCGCGATAAAGTGAACCTTCCGAGAAATTCTTATAACGATAATATAACTAACTAACATTTGAACACTTAAACATAAAAATACCTATTTTAAGACTAATATACATGTCTCCAATTTTCCAAGCTTATAGTACTCTCAAAACGGTTATTGCTTCCAAACGCGCATTCACTATTCTCACTTACCGAGCTTTCAAGAAAATAAATTTTGAAACAAGTCACTTTAAAAATATAATTAAGCTATAGATCCATGTAATTAGGTCTAGAAAGGTTAGAAAATAATATTCGGGGCAATTGGCCAAATAAATAATTAAATGAGCTAGTAATAGGAGTTTAAAATAGGTAAATTTTTGTGAGTCCTCACATGAGTCGAGTATTAATTCCTCAATTAATCTTTCTTAATCTACCATTGATCATTCTTATCTCTCCAATATTAATACACTCCCGATTCAAGTATAGCCTCGAAAGACATGCACTCGTTGTTCCGAACTAAACGAATTTTTGAAAAGTGAATTTTCCAACAAAACGCTTTAAAAATATAAAAGAGTCGTTGTTCCATATAAATGGATTTTAAATGGTCGAAATAAATAATTCGGAGAAAATGAGTAAATAAATATTTAAGTAAACTTGTAATATTCGATAAATAAGAAAATTTTCGGGTCCTCACATGCACTATTGCAAAATTATTTGATTACTGATTTTTACTGGACACTCGCTGAGCTTCTAACTCACCCCCAAATATTTATTTCCTCTCCACAGGGCTCGAGGCAAAGGAAGCACTTGTATTAACTTATTAGTGTGACTGGATGGAACATCTCAAGTATATTTTGAATTTCGATTCACTTGTGGTATGTAAATTCGCGGAGTATTTGATGTAGTATTTGAGATTTACATTGTAATTTATTTGAGGACTGTAGTGAGTCCTGGCGAGAGTTGGGCAGGCGGTCTGCCGAACCCTTTGGTTTGCCTTAGGGGGAGATGGGGTCATCACATGGTGAGTATCAGGTGCATGTTTCTTGATATATTGACTTGAAAAATATATATGTTGCTACGTGTTATGTATTTGAATATTGAACTTGATGAGGTGAAGGTGTACTTCATCACGCTCATCCTCCCCTTCTTAAATGATCATGTACTTGCTTGAAATTGATTGACTTGTACTTGTGCTTGTTGTGACGACCCCACTTCCCCCTAGAGCGTACCCAAGGGTTGGCGGACCGCCTGCCTAGCTCTCGTCAGGACTCACTCACTCACTCAATCAACTCCGAAGATTAATCATTCAAGCCTCCAAAATAACCTTTAAGTACTACAATTCAACCAAAATATAAACTTATTAACAAACCCAAAAGTCAAACATATGATACAACATCAAATGTCAAAATATATCGTATCAACCAAAAGTATAAGTACAAGAGGGTCACACACTCTAGTTCACATTCAATTGCTTCGACCTCCATTCCTGTAAGGAAAACAAAAACTAAAGCAATGAGCTAAAAGCCCAGTGAGGTTCCTAAACAAGCAATCAGGTAGGGAAACCATGGAAACATTACATTTAATAATTTGCATACTTTGCACAGTAATATCCAGTCATTCAAGAAATAAACACTCAATCATTGGAAGGATGCGTGCTCACTTGGAGCCATTCATTCATTCATTCGCCAACCATTTTTCTTATCCCTCCAACATTAGAAAACGTTTGCAAGTGAAAACTCCTTTAGTGATCTTGTCATTCATTCATTGATATCATTGCATTGAATTCACTGGCCAGTTCTCCACCAGACTTCGTGGTAATACTTGAATATACCAAACATTGTCCCAGGGTCACCAGCCGCCCGACCAAGTCCGCTTCTGGCTCGAGTCGACTAGCAACGAAGGGCAAGGGCCCAGTTCAGCCAAAAGACTTACATTCATGCACAAGTAATATTCAATCATTTAATCATTGAAAATTTCACGTTCACTTAGGTCAAGTGTGATAAAGTACACACTCGCCTATCAAAAATTCATTTAACAATCACTGAAAAACATTTAACATTCAAGCAAACATTCATAACAATTCACATAGTCATTGGAAGCACAACAAGCAAAGAACACTCACCAATTTAAGCAAAATAACGTCAAAAGTTTCCTTCCAGATTATGCCCTTGATCACCGACAAACCCTAAGAATAACCAAGAGAAAATATTATGGTTCAACCATCCAAAGTTTAGGTGAACCAAAGAAAATCCGAGTAACTACTAGTACAAAGGCGCAAATAGGGGTTTGGAGTGAAAAGAGAACATTTAGACCCAAGGGACATGAGTAACCAAGAATTTCCTTATTCCAATCATAAATTAAGCTCAAAATGGTTTAACAACTCCAACTTAAAGTTGGAAATGAAAGTAAAGACAGTTTTAGGAAGACAGAATTTTTTCCAATTTTGTACGATGCTATTTGAAAAATTATATCTCAAGTTTCTTAAGTCCAAAATTTATAAACTTTATACCGTTGGAAAATGGATTCAAAGAGTTACAATTTCTCAGAAAACACCTTTACAAGATTCTGTCCACAAGTCAGTCAAAATCAAATCTCAAGTGGCTGCTTTATCCAGTAGAAAGACAGAGCAGGAATGGAAATTCAGTCAAATTTGGAAAATCACAGATATTCATAGGAATTGAGGAAAATTCTTAAATTTTCATGGCAGAAATTACTCTGACTCTAGTTTCAAAATCAACAAGCAAAACTCAATTTGGATTTTTCTATACCATGATATGATAGATTTCCCAAGACTGCTCAGAGTCTCCTTCGGGAAAAATTTTCAGCAACACTTCCTTTGTGTTTACCAATTTTTCCAGCCATGAAAGACTTCAAGTTTTTCCTCAATCAACCCAATTCAACCACCACAAGTAAGCATATCAATATAGCTCTTCATCTAGGCTAAAAACCATCCAAATATAACTCATATCTATCAAATATTCCACCACTACCAAATCTGGAATTTTCTCATCAAAGTTAAAAATTCATCTTTTAATGCTAAAAAGACCACAATCATGCCATTAATCACCTCACAAATTTCATATCCAAACTTAATACCAACATTTACTAGTTAAACAACACAATCAAAGCTGAAAAATATAAAACCCTAGCTGAAATTTTCACTAAACAACCCAAAAGTAGAAATTCATCCATAATATTCCAAGATTCAAAGCCTCTATAGCATATTTATCAAGATTAAGGTAAAGACAAGAAGTGGATGAACTTATACCTTTCAAAACCTTCTTGAAAGTGAAGAACCAAGCTACTTCTTCCAAAACTTTCACCACACCAAGCTTCCTAAGCACCAAGAAGAAGGTTTAATCGGGGTTTAGTTTTTGTGGTTCAACTCAAACAAGGCTAAATCAAGATATAGTTGGAGGTTTCTTCCCTCTTTTTTCCTCTCACAAAATTTTGGCCACCGTGAAGGAAAATGAAGAAAAATGAGCCAAGAAGAAAGATAAGAAGAAAGAAAACCCATTTGGTCAAACATTTCCTTGATTGTCGACACTTGGCAACTTAAGATTCTTCCTTTTTTTTTTTCCTTTTTTCACCTTTCTTTAGTCAAAAATGGTGGCTGAATTAAGGGTTAATTTAGGGGAAATTAAATGAAATAAAAACAAAGAGATTAGGGTAAGAAAGTATTGGTCAAGCGGTGTACTCAACCAATAACAAACGGCGCACGTCGGTTCAAGCCTATTTCCCTTAACTCCGTTCTACTTTTGTTTTAACTTATGATTCACTAACTTATTATTAGCACTTCTAATCACACACTTCCTCTTACCTAATACTTACTCTTGTCCACCAAATTTAGTACACATACCTCACCAATCGATCACACTACCAAAATGCACAAAAACCCTAACTTTCTCTAACTTTAAAAGTAAAAATAAAACTCTTGACTCAACTAATGAAATCACCATGAAATTTAGGGCTAGTAAATTGTTAAATAGTCAAAGTAAAGAAATATAGAAGGAAATATAAATTAATTTTTCAAAAATGGGAGGAAATTTTAAAGAAATTTTCGGGTCCTCACACTCTCTCCCCCTTAAGAAAATTTCGTCATCGAAATTTTTACCTTCCATCGCCTCAGATGACTCCGGAGCCTGTTGCTTGTCTAAGGCATATACCCTTTGTGATGCCCCCACTTCTCCCTAAGGCGAACCAAAGGGTATCCGCGAGACGCCTGCCCAACTCTCGCCAGGACTCAAGCAATCACCATTCAAGCTTATAGCGATGCTAGAAGCCAACAACCAAATAATATAAATGCTATTAGTGCGGAAGCGTTCAAGCTTAACGAAATATAACAATCATCCAATCCTTACATCGGGTTTCCATAATACAGCTCAAAATATACAATATCCCAAAAGTCTAGACAAAAGAGTTGGAACCCTATTACAAGAGTACATAAAAGAGAAATTCCTCCGAATCTCACTCCAAGCATAAATCCTGTTAAGGAAAACAAATCTACAGGGTAAGCAAAACGCTTGTGAGGCCAAGAACACACATGCAAGCACATTGATCAAGTAACAACCCCAATTTAACAAGTAATGCATCAATATTGCAATAAATAACAATTCGAGCGGAAAAGTAAGCAGAAACAATTCAAGGATATCGGAGCTCTCAGGAGCTAATTTCCACTTGCTTTGCCAATGTCATTCGTATACCTTCCCGCGATGACACTCCGTCAATCGGGTCGGTATTTCCATTCCGTAGATCACCACTTACTTCCCTCCGTCCACCGTGCACCTCCCGGGCCCGCAAGACATTTATAAGGCGATACTCCATGAGTATGCCAAGCAAGACCTCTCATTAGGTCGAGCTTCATTATCTCATGGCTCGCCAAGGTTCCCAACCAAGCCCATGCCGGCTCGAGTCCAAGGTCGGCCAATAAGTTTGGGCGTCCCCCGTTTTCATTTGAGAGTCGAGGAGATTCACTCCAATGACGTATGCAGCCATAGCATACCATTTCATTTCATTCAATCATTCAATCATTCATTTCATTCGATTAAGTCATTCATTTCAAATAAGGACGAGTGCGGTAAAGTACACACTCGCCTCTACTTTCAAAATCTCCAAACAATCATAACAATTAAATTTATATCAAGTATTCATACACTTGACACTCACCAATATAAGGAATGAGGAAGAAATGTCCCTCGGAGCTTTAGGAGTTCACTGTGGGATCCTCTTGAAGGTTCTCGTGTGCGCCTGAGCAAATAATAATAGACTATCATTCACAAACTCCTACTATTAAAGAAGATCGTACTATAGTACTGTGACAGCCCCACCTCCCCCTAAGGCGAACCAGAGGGTTCGGCGGGCCGCCTGCCCAGCTCTCTCCAGGACTACGGAGTCGAATCACACAAATCCGATATAACACGAGATAGGACCCAAAAGAATCGAATGATTGAAAACCGCCAAGCTTAACAGTAACTTACCAAAATCACATGGAAAAAAAATATTTTCATATATACATGTCGCTAGGTTTACAATTCAGATGGAACTAGTGAAACGAAGTACATTTAGAGTTTGCTTCCCCTCGAGGAGCTATACAAAAGAACAAAAGATTATCTATCTAGCTCAACTCGCTTTTCAAAATCATGATTTCCAAAAGAGGTTCCTGTAAGGAAAACAAAAAGAACAGAAAGGGGTGAGCTTGCGCTCAATGAGGTACCAGACATATAGCAGAAAAATCATGGCATTTCACATTTAACAAATCAGATACACATGCTAGATGTAAAGTAAAGTAACTAATGATATCACATAGGAAGGATACAGGTGGCTCTCAGGAGCCAAATTCCCATTTGCGTCACGAAGCTTGATCGAAGTTGACACTCGCCAACGTATATAGAACAACGTCCGTAGACACCCTCTTTACACCGAATCCCGTTCACCAAACACCCCTTTACCGGGCCCGCTCACCGCAAACGAACAGAAATGGTAATACTCGAGTATACCGGAATCAAAGGGTCTCAATACCCAAAGATCCCAAAACAGACTACCGTGGTTCGTTATCTAATCGTCCAGGCCCTTGCCGGCCCGACTCGAATAACTTAGCCACAGGATTTGAGCTCATAGGTCACAGAAATCCGAACAGATGCAGACACAGATAACAGATTCAAATTTTGCATAGTAAATTGGCATATGAACAGACAAGAGAACGAGTGAGATAAAGTACACCCTCGTCTCAAACAAATTAAACAGATTGCAGAGCAGAAATCAAGTTAAACAGCAATTGAGCAGTAAACCAACATTAAATCCATCATCAAGCATCACATCAGCCATCAATCCAAGAGTGGGAGTTCATAGAGGCCACATTCAAAATTTTCCAACAATAACAAGCCACCCACATGAATATCTAAGCTCATAAGTGTAAATCAACTTCCATAAACCAAGATTTCAAGGGTTGATCATCACTTACGTTTGTTGATGAGCTAAGCAGAAATTTCGGTCCTTCCCTTGGCCAAGAAAACCGTGGTTTGCAGCTCTCCTTTGTGGCTTAATGTGATCTCCAAGTATTAAGCTAAGTATAGTTCAATTTTGGTTGAATTTGGTGAAGGTTTGTGCAAGATTTGGAGATGAAAATTTGAGAAACTTTGAGTTGTTTTTGCAGCTGATGGTTCGGCCAAAGTCAGAGGGAAAGAGAGAGAGTGTAGTGCTGAAATAAATCTTCTAAAGTAAGCTTAAATGTGTGGCCACAATTCATCCGAAAGTCAACTCTCTCTCGCGCGTATACGCGTGCATTTTGGGCTCGATTCCTCTCGAGTTTATTTCACTAGTGCACTAAACCTCCAATACACTTATTTTCATATGAATATTATTCACTCTTAATTGTCCCAAAATAATGGTGTAAAGTCCCTCAATTAATCGCGCGCATGAAAACGCGTATTTCCAATTCAAGCGCGATAAAGCGAAACCTCCAAGAATTTCTTATAACGATATTACTAATAACTATCATTTGAGTACTTAAACATAAAATTACCTATTTTAGAACCATTATACAAGTCTCCAATTTTCCAAATTTATTGTGCTCTCAAACGGTTAAAATTTCCAAACGTGTTTTCACTTTTTCACTAAACGAGCCTCCAAAAAAATTAATTTTTGAAACAAGTCACTTTAAAAATAAAATGAAGCTATAATTCCATGTAATTAGGTCTAATAGGGATAGAAAATAATATTCATGGCAAATATCCAAATAAATATTTAATTAAGCCAAAAATAGGGGTTTAAAAATAATAATTTTACGAGTCCTCACACCCTTGCTGGGACTTTCGGTCGGTTCTCTCTTTCATTAGCTTGTCTAGGTTTGGTTCTATCCACTTGTTGAACATTATTCCCTCGTGGCTGCTTCTTCGGGTAGTTGTTAATTTGATGATCACTACTCCCACAAATCAAACACTTTCGCCCTTGTGATACCCCAACTTTTAGGATACTATTGTTGTTTAGTTTCAAAAAAATATATATATATTATGCTCCCTTTAGTTTATTTTTATTTTAAGATATTTTTTTGTTTTAAAGACTAGAAACCCTAAATTCTAGAAATAAAGTCTAATCAAAACCCTAGTTTCATTTGTGATTGACCGTTTTCTCAAATTTCTCATATTTTAACCGAAATCCTAAATTCAATTTATGGAATTGTAAAACCCCTCACGTTTTCTTAAAAATGCCCTTTTTATTGGAAATTATGATTTTATAATAGCCCTACTACCCAATCATTCCACAATAAGTGCAAATGAACATGAAAGTAAAGGTTTTCACTTTTCGTTTTCAAGTTGGAGCGAGTTAGGGTTTTCAAGTTTTTCCGTAGTGTAATTATCCGGTATGGAGTAAGGATCAAATTTGGTGCTTAAGAGTGACTTTTAGGTGAGAAATAATATGTGATTAGAAGCAATGATAAAAAGTTAGTGAATAGGAAGTAAAAACCCTAGTACGTGTGATTTAAGGAAAAACGGTGCGAACCGACGTGTACCGTGTACTACCGATTGAACACATCACTTGATCACCACTTTCTTACCATACAAGCTCATTAATATTTGAGCAAAATATCCTCTCATTTTCCAGCTAGCTTTGACCGAAATTTAGGGCTAAAAATGCAAGAAAGAAAAAGAAAATTTTGGTTGGTATTAGTGGTGACAAGTGTCACTCAACCATGGCTACTTAAACAAGCCAAAAGTCCAACCTTCTTATCCTTCATTTTGCTCCATTTCCCTCCATTTTTCTGCTGCTTGGCCGAGACAAGAGAGGAGAGAAAGAGAGCAAGAAACAAACTTCCTTCTTCTTGAGTTGAGCCATCCAAGTGAGGAATTAAAATTCTAAACCGATTAAAGTGTGAGTTGTGAGCTTGAGAAGCTAGGGGAACCAAGAATTCCAAGAGGAGGTGAAGTATTACTCTTGCAAGCTTCATTTGTTGAGGTATAAGGCTAAACCATGGCTTTGGTTCTTTTAAAATGGTTTAAGTTGTTGAATAATTCATGTTGTGGGTGGATTAGTAGTGATACAAGTTGTTATGATGATTTAAAGGTGATATATGTGAGTTAGGGTTTGAGGTATTTGCTGCCTATACTTGCTATATGGATGATATATGTTGTATCTAAGCTTATATAAGTGGTTGTAGTGATGATTGGAGCAAGAAATCAAGAAAGGTTGCATTGAAAATGAAAAATTCCAGATTTCTGGAAAATTTTAGCCCATTCTGTCCGGTTTTATTGCATCCTGTTAGACGCCAAATTAGGCTTAGCATAAAACATGAAAGGTGTATAGAATGATATTTTATAGGTACCTACAAAATTTCAACTCAATCGGAACAACATAGCCTGTGAAAAGACCAAAATACCCTCGCTGCCCTAGGATATTTCCAGTGATCCGTTTTGGACAGTTCATCCAATTGACTGTGTTTATTCACTATGATCCGTGCTGATTTAGCCATTTTCCAAAACATGAAAGTTTTATTAATCTGTCTTATCTTTTAAACGCCTCAAAGAACGCCTTAAACGGACGTTGGCAGCCTGAGATATGACCATTTAAATGTAGTACAGTTGATTAGCCGATTAGTTGGAACCTGGTTTGGTGAACTGGGAATTTGATTAGGTTACACTGGAAATTTGACCAAGTGATCTTCATGAAAGTTGTAGGACTTCGTCTTAGCTTCGAAATGGTATAAGTTGTACACCAATCCAATAAGCGTAGCCTCAGATGTGTTCTTTCCGTAAAAACCCGTCAAATCTGTCTTTTGTAAACTTCATTTCCGCATTTGTTATTAGTTGATTTATGTCCTTGTATTGTCTTGAGCCTATGGAACGGCTATTGAAATGCATTTGTGTTGTGTATAAACTTGGGATTGAATGAGAAAAATAATGAAGCCAAAATGGCTGGAAAATTAAGTAAACACAAAGGGCATGCTGCCCAAATTTACGCTCGAGGACTAGAGAAATATACTTGCGACTTGAGTAAGGGTTAAGAGTGACTACTACTTGAACCCTCTAGGATATTTGCGTCTTCTTTTTGAGGTATATAAGTAAGGATTTGGTCGAACTTGTACCCTTGAGAAATACAATCATAACTACTAGAAATACATTTTCCTGGTACTTTCGACTCAAATGGCATTTCCAAGTATAAATGTTACAAAGTTATATAGTTTGAAAAGCGAGCGAGTGTTTCACGAATATTCTCCAAGTGAATTTCCATGTCTTGATTCTTATTGAACGAAACGTCTACGTTTCGAACCTTAGTTGATTTTTAAAGTCCTGAAACAAAGTTTTATCGTAGATTTGGACTCCGAACCCGGAGTATAACCCAGACGTGATTACTAAGGGCACTTCATTTTGGTGAGTGCTTCCAAATACCTGATTGAACTGGACACTTGTTTCCAATACTTGATCAATATGATTAAATGATTTATGATTGGCTTGATCGGGCAAGAGTGTACTTTATCGCACTTGCCCTTATTTGATATATACGTGTTTATTGTTGAAATTGAATTGATATACTTGTTCATGTTGTGCGCACTTCCTGGAATTCCAGAAACCCTGCGGCAAGTTACTCGAGTCGAGCCGGCAAGGGCTTGGTCGATTGGGTAACGAACCCTGGGTCTTTTGATTGTCAAGTGGAGTGATATCTCCTCGACTAATCGGTATACTCGAGTATTACCACCCGTGTTTCTTGAGAATTTTGGGCCCAGTAGGGGGTTTGAATGGTGGACGGAGAGTAGCGTAAGTGGTGCTCTACTGGATTGGTTCTTTTACTTGAAAGTTGACGGAGTGTCAACTACTACGTGATCAAGCTTCTGGTAATGCAATGGGAATTTGGCTCTTGAGAGCCATCCGTATCCTTATACTTTGGAATGATTATTGCTTATTGGATTATTGACTCTTCTGAAAAACTTTTACACTTGCTCATTTTTTAGATTGCCACTTGACGTGTTATTGCTCACTTTTATGAACTCTTCATGCTCGTTACTTTGCTATATCGAAAACTTGTACTTATAAATAATGGTCAATTTGCTATTTGGAACCTCACTGGGCTTTTAGCTCATTCCACTCCATTTGTTTTCCTTTTAGGGGTACTAGCGAGGCGTGAGATATGTAAAGACTAGCATAGACTAGTTGTTTTTTAATTTTGACTTGTACTCGCGCTATTACTCGAATAGAATGTTTCGTATCTGGATTGTATACACTTTGAACTAGTTTGGGTATATTGAGGTTTTGTATCTTGATTGTGCATCAATGTAAATTATAAGCTTGAATTGCGATGTTATTTATGGTCTATGGATGTATGCATGTGATACGAGTGAGTGAGTCCTGGCGAGAACTGGGCAGGCGGTCCGCCGAACCCTTTGGTACACCTTAGGGGGAGGTGGGGTCGTCACAGCCCTTTTACCCAGCATTCATCATCTGTATGATTTGTCTTTCCACAGTATCTACAAGTCAAGCGAGAAGCCACTTTTTGGCTTTCTTGAGGAACTCCCTCTTGTTGCCCTTTTTCTATTTGAATTCCTCTTGAAGAACCTTCTTCTAATTGTCCTAATGTCCAGGGTGGGTAGTACAGAAAGTCCGTTCTTCTTACTTTGGAGGGCGTTACATCTTCCTTAGGTTCCTCAGGTGTACTAGTAAGGGTACTCCTCTTTCTCGCATGAAAAGCCTTCACTTACGCCCTCGCAATTTCAATTCTTTGAGCTTTTTTCAAGGGCTTCGGTGAATGTATTGATTTGTTCTGCTGCCAAAGCCTCTTGCATTTCTACATTTAACCCCTGTACAAATCGCCTCACGCTCCTTTGCTCCGTAACTACCAATTCAGGAGCAAATTTGGACAGTTTAGTGAATTGTGTTTCATATTCAGCCACGCTTAGGGTTCCTTGGCGTAACCTAATGAAATCATACTCTCTTTTCTCTTGGACTAGAGGTCGGAAGTATTTCTTATTAAATTCTCTTATAAAGTTTACCCAAGTCCATGTCGTCTGTTCTCTTTTCCATTTTGCCCTAATAACATTCCACCATGCCCAAGTGGGTCCCTCAAACTGAAAGACAGCAAATGCCACTTGTCTTTCCTCCGTATAATTCAAGGCCGTAAAAATATTAACCATAGCCTCCAACCAATGCTCAGCCGTCACTGGATCAGGCCCTCCAAGGAACTTAGGAGGAACAAACTTTTGAAAATGCTCTAGAACCCTGTCCTCTCCATTTTCAGGATTCCTAGGCTAATTCACTAGGGCTCGGCCTTGTTGCTCTACCAATTGCGCTAAGATATTAGCCATTTATTGTATTGCCGTTGCTACTTGGTCCCCTGATTCGACCCTTGGTTCTTGTTGCTGCTCTATCATTGCATCTCTTGTTTCTCTTGGTTCTTGTACTTGCCTACCTCCACGTCCACGGCTAGCCCCACGTCCCTGACTAGCCCCACCTCCTTGATTTCATCTACCCTCCATACTCTGACAGCCCCACCTCCCCAACTCTCGCCAGGACTCACTCACTCACTATAGTCCTCCAATAACTTACAAGGTACATCTCAAATAATACCTCAAATCCTCCATGAATTACATATCAAGCGAAGCGAAAACTAGTTCCCAAGCGTGGAACGTACACATACATCCGTTCAATTCCAAACATTCATACAATCCCAACTATTACACAAGATGAATCCCAAATTCAAACTATATATAAGATAATCCATCTAGTCACGTGAAGAACTTAATACAAGTGCTTCCTTTGCCTTGAGCCCTGTGGGGAGAAAATTATTTTGGGGTGAGCTAGAAGCTCAACGAGTATCCAGTAAAATCGGTAATCCACCAGTGTCACAATAATGCGTTTAAATGAGATTATGAATCAATGATCAAATGTACATTTATTGCTCTTGTGAGCCAGTGAAATCATCGTACTTAGAACTCCAACGCTCAAATAGATTCAGTAAGTCAAACAGTACAAGGGAGCCATCGGTGCTCCAGATAAACAGTGGAGAGACGTTGGTTCTAAGCACAAGATTTCTCAAGAACTCAATGGAGCCAAATCATGTCATGGCACACACACAAACACAAATGATATGCAATCGAGTAACCAATGCAAGAATTAGTTTGAAAAGTAACTTTGAAAATAGTTGTGGAATCACTCACCAACCACAGCTCATGAAGATCACCCATCATAACTCATTGCCGTGCTCAAGTCCAAACCCTAGATCACAAATATCATGTCAAACAAAAGGAATTCCAAAAGCATCAAGTTCCTATCACCTTTTGGCATTTTCATCACAATTGAAGCTACACTTATCCGATTGAAACGAATCTTATGGCGTTACGAAGCTAAGACATATACCAACATTTCTTATGAAGACCTCCAAAGCCAAATCATACACATTCATGTTCAAAAACAGAAATCTTAGAGAAAAATGGAAACTGTCCGTGAAATAGGGTTTAAGGGCAGTCAAGGGTATTTTGATCATTTCACATGCTACAGTCCTCCAATCGATCTGAAATTTTGTAGGTAGGTAGCTAACTCATATATCTACAACTTTCATGTTTTGTCCAAAAGCTGGTTCGGTCTAAAACATGGAGAAATTTGTATTCCAAGTTGAGTCCAGAAACAAGGTAAAAACTAAAATTACTCTTCTAAACTAATCTTTGCATATAACCATCACTAATATCGATTAAAGGTTAGAAATTTCTACCTTAACATTAGAATAGCTTCTACTAATCACATACATGCCAAAATCAAAGATGAAATACTTAGATAAAATCTAAAAATTAGTGAATATCATCATCCCAACTTCCAATTCACAAGAATCTCCATAAATCATCAAGATCAATAACTTAATCACAAGATTAAAGAACAAAAGAAGCTTCTAAGGATTATACCTTCCAACCACTTGAAAACAAGCAAAGCAAAGCAAAGCCCTTTCTTCTCAAAACTCTCCACCCTCAGCTTGCTATCACCTTAGACGTGAAATTAATCGGAGTAGATTTCGGAACCCTCTCAAGATTTGGTGAAGGAATCAAAGGAAAAGAGTGGAGTTTCTCTCTTTATTTTGCTCCCAAGATGGTCGGTCAGTTTGGAGATGAAGAAAAGTGGGTTTTTGAACCCCTAAATATGGTCAAAAAGTGAAGACTTAACCATTAAGGAAAACTGTACACGACAGAATCCGGCCGAATAGGAGGCCGGATTCAAGGCAGTAGCTAGGTCAATTTTTTTTTCAAACGAGCAAGCCAATCCGGCCAAGTATCCGGCCAAGAACTGGCCGGATATGCGGCCGGATTTGCTAAGAACACTGTTCACCAGAATTTTTTCCTTTTCTTCTTCTTTCGGGCGTTACACATACCCTTCTGATGCGGTTGAGCACGAGGCCCAAAGTGTACAAGTAGACCCTGTGAAGGTGCCCCAAGGCCCAGTGACACGAGCACGAGCTAAAAGATTCAAGGAGTCCCTCCAAGCCTTGGTACGTGCCATCCAAACCCAAGAGAAACCGGACATTGAAGGAATTGAGTTGGAATATCCTTGCACGACTACTAAAATGCTGCTTACAATTGAAGATGCGAGTGTTCAAGCTCCAAACGGCGGGCTGAGCCGCAGTTAAGTACCCTCGCTGAGCCGTACGGGGATCCTAGGCTTGTGGCAAATTCCCTTAGCTTGTAAAAGCTAAGTTGAACATCCTAGAGTTGATCCTAGGCTGTTCTTGACTTATCAATCAAGCACACATACTTGATTGTGGCGTCCTCTACCGTTAAATCTGTTCTTGAGTGGTCCAAGTTCGGGTTCAACTCCATCAAATCTTCATCGTGTTCCTCTAGATCCGAAGTAGCTTCCGCGTCTCGTATCACCTTCTCTCTCTCTTTTTTTTCTCAAAAGGTTATATAACACAAACAAAATCAATCGATTATAGCAGCAAAACAAAGACATTGTTAAATCACACAGTCAAAGATAAGGAAATGCACTCAGTACATTTATAACATTCCAAGTTCATTCATTGATCAAAACCAAGTGCGTAAAACAAAGTAGATACTATACACATTAGCATTGACACGTCACTAGCAGCATACATACAGTGGTAGAACACGAAATGACTTGTCATCCCAGTTACCTATACCCACGTCCTGCATTCTCGAGTCTCTAACCTAGGTCATTATTGAACCAACTGATTTTACCTCTCCCTGGGACATAGGTTGCCCTACCTTAGGCTCAAGATTAAGTTCATTAGGGCCTGTATACCCTTGACCTCCCTTGGCTACGTTCACTTGTACTACCTCATCCACAAGCATCTCAAATTAGTCAAAGTACAAACTGGTTCAATTGCAAGTACAAATTCAAATACATCATTAGTAATGCCAATCCAAGGTAATAACCTATTCTTTCGATCCAGAAACAATTCATATAAGCATGACCTAAACACATCTTCCACACTTACCTCAATTTCATTCGTAACCATCATAAAAGTATCAACTCTTTGGTACTCGGGTACAAGAATCCAAAAATAGGATAATTCATAACTCGAGTCGGCCGGTCCTAAGAGTACATTACCTATATTAGAGATTCCTACCTGATATACATATCTATCTTCTATAAGTATCATGATAAGGGTTTTATACCTACAACATTCATGACTCATAGCTTATGCTCCAAAAAAGTATTTAATCCTTTGCTCATTCATATAATAGGGACCATAACACCACTTGGCCAAAACTTACCCCTCGCAGAGACCACGCGAAGTGGCTCTGATACCACCTATCACGACCCCACCTCCCCCTAGGGCGTACCCAAGGGTTTGGCGGACCGCCTGCCTAACTCTCGCCAGGACTCACTCACTCACTCAATCAACTCACAAGATTAATCATTCAAGCCTCCAAAATAACCTTTAAGTGCTACAATTCAACCAAAATATAAACTTATTTACAAACCCAAAAGTCAAACGTATGATAAAACATCAAATGTCAAAATATATCCTATCAACCAAAAGTATAAGTACAAGAGGGTTACACACTCTAGTTCATATTCAATTGCTTCGGACCTCCATTCCTATAAGGAAAAAAAAAACTAAAGCAATAAGCTAAAAGCCTAGTGAGGTTCCTAAAAAAGCAATCAGGTAGGGAAACCATGGAAACATTACATTTAACAATTTGCATACTTTGCACAGTAATATCCAGTCATTCAAGAAATAAACACTCAATCATTGAAAGGATGCGTGCTCACTTGGAGCCATTCATTCAAGTCATTCATTCATTCATTCGCCACCCATTTTCCTTATCCCTCCGACATTAGAAAACGTTTGCAAGTGAAAACTCCTTCAGTGATCTTGTCATTCATTCATTGATATCATTGCATTGAATTCACTAGCCAGTTCGCCACCAGACTTCGCGGTAATACTCGAGTATACCAAACAATGTCCCAGGGTCACCAGCCGCCCGACTGAGTCCACTTCTGGCTCGAGTCGACTGGCAACGAAGGGCAAGGGCGCAGTTCAGCCAAAAGGCTTACATTTATGCACAAGTAATAGTCAATCATTTAATCATTGAAAATTTCATGTTCACTTAGGTCGAGTGCGATAAAGTACACACTCGCCTATCGAAAATTCATTTAACAATCACTGAAAAATATTTAACATTCAAGCAAACATTTACAACAATTCACATAGTCGTTGGAAGCACAACAAGCAAAGAACACTCACCAGTTTAAGCAAAATAACGTCAAGAGTTTCCTTCCGGATTATGCCCTTGATCACCGACAAACCCTAAGAATAACCAAGAGAAAATATTATGGTTCAACCATCCAAAGTTTAGGTGAGCCAAAGAAAATCCAAGTAACTACTAGTACAAAGGCGCAAATAGGGTTTTGGAGTGAAAAGAGAACATTTAGACCCAAGGGACATGAGTAACCAAGAATTTCCTTATTCCAATCATAAATCAAGCTCAAAATGGTTTAACAACTCCAACTTAAAGTTGGAAATGAAAGTAAGGACATTTTAGGAAGACAGAATTTTTTCCAATTTTGTGCGATGCTATTTGAAAAATTATATTTAAAGTTTCTTAAGTCCAAAATTTATAAGCTTTATACAGTTCGAAAATGGATTCAAAGAGTTACAATTTCTCAGAAGACGCCTTTACAAGATTCTGTCCACAAGTCAGTCAAAATCGAATCTCAAGTGGCTGCTTTATCCAGTAGAAAGACAGAACAGGAATGGAAATACAGTCAAATTTGGAAAATCATAGATATTCATAGGAATTGAGGAAAATTCCGGTAGAAAGTACTCTGAATCTAGTTTCAAAATCAACAAGCAGAACTCAATTTGGATTTTAACACACCATGATATGACAGATTTCCCAAGATTGCTCAGAGTGTCCTGCGGGAAAAATTTTCAGCAGCACTTCGTTTGTGTTTACCGATTTTTCCAGCAATGAAAGGCTTCAAGTTTTTCCTCAATCAACCCAATTCAACCACCACAACTAAGCATATCAATATAGCTCTTCATCTAAGCTAAAAACTATCCAAATATAGCTCATATCTATCAAATATTCCACCACTACCAAATCTGGAATTTTCTCATCAAAGTTGAAAATTCATCTTTTAATGCTAAAAAGTCACAATCATGCCATTAATCACCTCATAAATTCTATATCCAAGCTCAATACTAACATTTTCTAGTTAAACAACACAATCAAAGCTGAAAAATATAAAACCCTAGCTGAAATTTTCACTAAACAACCCAAAACTAGAAAATCATCCATAATATTCCAAGATTCAATGCCTCTATAGCATATTTAGCAAGATTAAGGTAAAATCAAGAAGCGGATGAACTTATGCCTTCCAAAACCTTCTTGAAAGTGAAGAACCAAGCTACTTCTTCCAAAACTTTCACCACACCAAGCTTCCTAAGCACCAAGATGAAGGTTTAATCGGTTTAGTTTTTGTGGTTCAACTCAAACAAGGCTAAATCAAGATGTAGTTGGAGGTTTCTTCCCTCATTTTTTCTCTCCCAAAATTTTGGCCACCATGAGGAGAATGAAGAAAAATGAGCCAAGAAGAAAGATAAGAAGAAAGAAAACTCATTTGGTCAAACATTTCCTTGATTGCCGACACTTGGCAACTGAAAATTCTTTCTTTTTTTTTCTTTAGTCAAAAATGGTGGCTGACTTAAGGGTTAATTTAGGGGAAATTAAATGAAATAAAAACAAGTTGATTAGGGTAAGAAATTATTGGTCAAGCGGTGTACTCAACCTGTAACAAACGACGCACGTCGGTTCAAACCTATTTCCCTTAACTCCCTTGTACTTTTGTTTTAACTTATGATTCACTAACTTATTATTAGCACTTTTAATTGCACACTTTCTCTTACCTAATACTCACTCTTATCCACCAAATTTAGTACACATACCTCACCAATCGATCACACTACCAAAATGTACCAAAACCCTAATTTACTCTAATTTTAAAAGTAAAAGTAAAACTCGTGAATCAACTAATGAAATCACCATGAAATTTAGGGCTAATAAATAGTTAAATAGCCAAAGTAAATAAATATAGAAGGAAATATAAATTAATTTTGCAAAAATGGGAGGAAATTCTAAAGAAATTTTCGGGTCCTCACACTTGTGCTTATGCTTGACTTGTAAGTGTTGACCGGCAGTATGTACCACACTCAATCCGAGTGGAAGGTGCCTCTCATCCCGTCTCAGTACCTTTATCTTGATTAAGTCGATTGGAGAGTTATCTCATCGACCCTAGTGCTGAGCGGCAGCATGTACCACACTCAATCCGAGTGGGAGGTGTCTCTCATCCCGTTTCAGTACCTTTATCTTGAATAAGTCGATTGGAGAGTTATCTCATCGACCGTACTTGTTCTTGCATGGGTATACTCAAGTATTACAAAAACTCCTGTGGACGTTCGGGCCCGGTGGAGGTTGAAACAGTGGATAGAGATTCGTGTCAAGTGAATTCTATGGATTTGTTACTTGCATGGTTGGCGGAGTGTCAACAAAAGAAAATGATATCCAAGATCGTGAAATGGCAAGCTTGTGGATTAGCTCTTGAGAGCTCCTGTATCCTCTTAATGAACGTGTTTTAGTCCTTTTGTGGCTTTACATGAAACTATTGTTGTTATCTGTACATGTGCTATTTGAGTTGATTTATGGTACTTGCTTTACTTGCTTGCTTGTTTTCTTGGCCTCACTGAGCATCCGCTCATCCCTTTAAGTTTGTTATGCCTTAACAGGAATTTGAAGTGAAGAATTGGAGGCGCTAGAATAGCCAGTTTTTGTTTAGAGCTAGTATAATTCCTTGAGCAACTTTTGGACATTTGGAAGTGTAGGTTTCATTTGTTTTTGAAATATTATGGTTGTAATAGTTAAAACTATTGCCTAAGGATTGTGACTGTTGTTATTCAAGTACTTTCTTGGTTTTAAGAAATTGTTTGGCTTGAAAATCTTGATTGGGTTCGAGTAAGTGCGTGAGTTCTGGTGAGAGTTGGGCAGGCTCCCTGCTAAATCCTCGGGTTTGCCTTAAGGGACAGTGGGGACGTCACAGTTACTGCTCTTATTGTTGAGGTTATTGTTTTGTAAATTTCATGATGCATGAGTGAGACTTGGCGAGAGTTGGGCAGGCGGTCTGCCAAACCTTTGGGTACGCCCTAATGGGAGGTTGGGTCGTCACAAAAACTCCATTAACTTGAGTTTTGTCTTAATCTTATCCATCTTCTTATTCTATGATGTACCGTTTTCAATATTTAGGTATCATTAACCTTCCAACTAGTTCCTTACAAAATTTTAGAATATTTCATTGTAGTGCCTAATGGTTGGCTATCATATCCGAAATTAAAAACTTGAATCTGCAGTACAATAACTTTCAAAAGTCAACAACAATCCTATAGAGAAATCAATGGTTAATGATAAATTCAATCTGGCATCATCAACCAAACTAATATATCTTGAAAAACTTGCACATGATCGATGTGACAAAATAAAAAATATTTTTTTTTGAAGTTCTATGCAAATGCTATAAAAATCATCCAAATAACTCAAACAAGAAGAACTTCTCGAATAAGTTGCAAAGCCAAACTTTTAATCAACTTTAATGATCAATAAATAGGATAGTGAAGAAATAAAATTTTTGATTGAAAGCTTTTTGAGTCACATCTTTGAGTCAAACTTCACACATAACAATAAAATTTGATTAAGAAGCTTAAACAAGAAGAACCGAGTTTACTCCAAAAGTCAAGCAAAACTGGCTCTATTAATGAAAAGTATGTTATAGTTTTTCCAATAAGTGACAGCTTATATTCCTTTCAGTCATGGATCCTTAAATCTTACTAAACATAATATAAAATCCTTCGCTACCTGCTCAAACAAGTAGCTTATAACTCTTAAACTATGTCTGTCTGCATATATACACAATCATAATCAAGCCTAGGTTTAGCACCAAATCAACATCTACCAATATACTTCATGTATGATAAAGACAAAGTTAGTCATCAGTCTTACATCAAGTTACTCTAATAACTTCAATAAATATTCAATACCATTAACCATCGTATCCTATCTATATAACTAATATTATATACATCAAAATATTTATTCAATAAATCTCATCCAATGATAGAAGTCTATTTCATAGTAACTACCGTGTATGATCATCCCAATATAGCCAAGGTGACAATCTCTTCAAGCGCATTTAGTAATCCAATTACCCCATTAGTAAGACTAATAAAAAATTTCTTAGTAAATTTTAGATCTACTACGTCCGATACTAAATCAAATAGTATGATCATTACCTATGTGCATCAATGGCTCTTAAGTATTCTAAATGAACTCAAACATTTCATACATTGGGTTTTCTAATAACTTAACAACCAGGTATCTTTATCCTATTGAACATTAGCCCCAAGAAATCCTCCAATAAAGTTTAAGAAGCCACAATTTTATCGAGAACTCATCTATAATTACTTGCAAATCATAGCATACTAATCACATGGCAAATTTGTCAAACTTATCTTACCTCAAGTTGAAAACTCTCCTCATGGTTTCAAGCTATTCACAGTTGCATAGTTCTTACTTAACTACTATATTACTCAAATTCCAGGTCTGAAAACCACATTTTTTGGTAAGAGATGGCATATAATCCATTTACCATTGAAGGATTGGTAAAATTATTCATCTTAAAATGGAGAATTTGAACTAATCTTCAAGATCTCACTATTGCCTCTTCACTTTAGCTCTTAGAAGCTAGCCTTGGTCTCTTCGATTCTACTTCCCCAAAGTCAATCGTGATTTCTGATCACATCACAATGCAATATACTAAATCTTTCTGAATTTGCAAATACACCATTGAATGAAATATTTGGTACTTGGGCACAAGAATCCAAAATAGGATAATTCACAACTTAAACCGGCCGGTTCCAAAAGTAAATCAACCACATCTAGGAATTCTAGCATGGTTCTTCAATATTTTCAACTAAGTTCACCAACTTTTCACTAGTTTCAAAGATAAATATCATATAAAACAAGAGATAAAACATATATCATGCATTCCTAGTGAAATTTCTTCCAAAATTTTGAATGAAAAGCTGTGAGACTCAAGCTCTCTTCCTCTCGGCCAACATAGAGAATTTTCCAGCAGGTAATCTGTTTTAAGCAGGGTTTTCCATCACGTTTTACACTGATCCTTCTTTGCTTCACGTGAAATTCTGCATGCATTTCAAGATAGAAGAGCTAGGGTATGTGTGTGTTGCATACAAGTACAACTTAATAGATTTTTTAGTGAAACTGTGAGGAACCGAAAAAAATTCTTTATTTTATTTCTTCGAATACATTTTCTTTACTTTACTTATTGCCTTAATTTCCTAGATATTTTTATAAGTGGGTCAAGTTTTAAATCATTTTTCTTTTATAAGTTAGTACATGTTAAATTCGAAGTGCATTATAGAATTAGGACCTGCTAGTGTGGTATGTACGATAAATTTTTGAATATTAGGAAGAGTTTTGTGCAAAGAGATATTATTTTATAAGGTGTTAAGGGATAATTAGAGGTTGAGTAGACATTTTAGCCTTTGGAAGACAAAGAGATGAGGATTAACCATAGCAAGCCACTTGTCATAAAAGCCATGGCTCTTTGACTTTGACTAAGACCTTTCTTAACCTTTTAATTAACAAAAAAAAAATTGGCCAAAATCCTATCATCTTTCTTCCCTCTTTGGCTGACTTCTTGAGCTAGGAAAGGAGAGATAAACTTCAACCTCCAACTTCCAATCTTGCATGAATCTTGAGTTTTAACCTTTAATCTTGCAAACTATTCCATAAAAGATGACATCTAAGATGGATTAAGGACTTTGGTGAAGTGATTTGGGAGAGAGAAACTCTTGATTTCCATTGCTTCTTAGGGTATTAAGGTAACTATATCAAGAAGCCCTCTTTTCTTTTATTACTTGCTAATGAGTGGATTTAAGGTTTGATTCTGGTAGTTTTCATGAGAAATTTCATAGTTTTAGTGGTGATTCAAAAATTTCAGCTTTGATGGTGAAATTTCGGCTTCAATATGATGCTTTGAGCTTGGCCATGATCTAGTAGCTTTGCCATGTGAATCTTCTAGCTTTTACATGTTAATTTGGCTTGATTATAGAAAATTTCAACTTGTAGTTGAAAATTTCAGCTTAGGGTTTCAAATTCCAGCTTTGTTGTAGTTGGTTTTGAGCTAGATAAATTGGCTATTTTAACCTTATAGCCTATAACTTGCGGTTTTGATTGAGTTTGGATTGAGATGAAAATAAGTTTTGAGTTTGGATGGAAAAGTGAAGAAAATAAGGGGAAGTGCTGCTAAAATTTTTATTACTTCCTTTCGTGTGAATTAAGTGGTGTTAGAGGGGTGATTTTGGGATGGTTTGGACTTAGGTTACATGTGATATCTTGAGTGCACTTTGATGGTAGTGTATAAGCTGAAATTTTGACAAAATCATGTGTAAAATAAGAGGAAAAGTGATGGTTTCTTCTAGCATGCTTTCTAGTTGCATTTGTTTCACTTTAACCTCGAGGTTGGTTGTCTTTTTAGCTGTTTTGTTGCTGGAAATTTCAGCCATGAATTGGAATGAGAAACTCCTTGGTTACTCATGTCCCTTGGGTTCAAATGTTCTCTTTTCACTCAAAAACCATATTTGCATCTTTGCACTAGTAGTTACTTGGATTTCTTTGGTTCACCTAAGTTTTGGATGGTTGAACCATAATACTTTATCTTGGTTGTTCTTAGGATTTGTTGGTGATCAAGGGCGTAACCCGGGGGCAAACTTTTGACGTTATTTTGCTTGAACTGGCGAGTATACGACTAGCATGACTTGTTGCTTAGATGATTTACTTGTGATTGAAATTTGTGATTTGAATGACTGTGGCTTCAGTTTATCTTGGACAGGACGAGTGTGTACTTTATCATACTCGTTTCCCCTTGACTGTTTGACTGGTTTACTATTCAATTGAAATCTGTTATTTGTACATGAATTGATGTCGTTTGGAGTCTAATATCCAAGGACCTTACTATGAAATTTGAGCTCAAACCTCATTGCTAGTTAATCGAATCGAGCCAGTAAGAGCTTGGTCAAGATAGATTGACGGACCATGAGGAAACTATTACTGAATCACTGACTACTTCTGATGTCTAATATACTCGAGTATTACCACCACTATTTCTGTTTGGTGTTCGGGCCCGGTAAGGGGTATGTTTGGTGGACGAAAACTGGTGTAAAGTGGATATTTATGGTCATTGTTTTTGCTTCTTTAAACGTTGACGGTGTGACGCCCCCACTTCTCCCTAAGGCGTACCAAAGGGTATCTGCGGAACGCCTGCCTAACTCTCGCTAGGACTCAAGCAATAAACGTTCAACCTTAAAGCAATACTAGATACCAAAATCAAATTAGTACGAATACATATAGTGCGGAAACGTTCATGCTTAACAATATCCATCCATTACCCAACCTGTCTTCTCAGGGTCACATCACGGGGTACCTATCAGCTTGCCACCCGCACGTCGTGCGTTCATAATACAACTTAAATTTCAAAATATACATCACAGATATCCGAATGATACATTAAACTTCCAAGGTACAATCATAAAGGGGTCAAGCCAAAATACACCTAAAACCCTAAAACAAAATATATTCAAAAGGAGATTTCTCCGCGTTAACTCCATTTCCAGTCCTGTTAAGGAAAACAAATCTACAGGGTGAGCAAAACGCTCGTGAGGCCAAGGACACACATGCAAGCACATTGTTCAAATAGCAATCTCAACTTTATTAAATAAAATCGTGATATTTCAATAAAGTACCATTTGAGCAGGAAAAATAATCAGAAACAATTCAAGGATATAGTAGCTCTCAGGAGCTAAGTTCCACTCGCTCTGCCGATGTCATTCGTATACCTTCCCGCATTGACCCTCCTGTCAACCGGGTCGGTATTTCCATTTCCGTAGATCACCACTTACTTCCCTCCGTCCACCGTACACCCCAAGGGCCCACAAGTCTTTTGTAAGGCGATACTGCACGAGTATGCCAAGCAAGACCTCTAATTAGGTCGAGCTTATAATCTCATGGCTCGCCCAAGTTCCCGACCAAGCCCATTGCCGGCTCGAGTCCAAGGTCGGCCTATGAGTTTGGGCGTCCCCCATTCATTTGGAAGTCGAGGAGGTTCACTCCAACGACATATGTAACCATTACATAGCATTGCATTTCATTCATTCATTCAATACATTTCATTCATTCATTTGAAATCAGAACGGATGCGATAAAGTACACACCCGCCCTTATTTTTAAAATCTCTAATAATTACCACAATTAAGCAAGTATCCAAGATTCACACACTTGACACTCACCGAGCAATTTAATAAAGATTATTCGCTGGAGGTTCAAGTGTCCACGGTGAGATCCTCTTGAAGGTCTCCTTGTGCGCCTGGCATTTAATAGTGGATAATTACTCAAGTATCTCAATTATCAAGTAAGATTGTACATTAGTACGATCTAAGGAATATTTCACAAAAATGAACCTCAATTACTCGTAAATCGAGGTTCAACTTGCGTTTTATGAAGTATAATATTAGTTGAGTTTTTATCATGAAAATCGTGGGCAAAACGTTTAGATAATATCAAAAGAGTAAAGAGTTCTTGAAAAACTCTATTTCTTTGAAATTGGAAAATTTTCAGCTTTATTATGAATCTTTGAAAAATCGTAACTCACTCGGTACAAGTCGAAAATTGGAAAAATTTATACCGTTGGAAACCTCTTATAAAGTACTATAAGTTCCTAGAAGATGCTTTTCCATGAATCGAAGTGGAAAGTGTTCAAAAATGGGCTTGAAGGTGCAGACTTGGTTTCAAGGCAGCATTAAGTTGGATTTCGGCCAACTTTGAAAATTCGGCACGATTCACACGTTGCAAACCGGCCTCTGAAATTTGCAGCTCAATTAGTGTTGCAAGTGAGGTGTATAACAAAACAAGCGGATCAAGAATCGGAGTTTCGAGCACCGAGATACGGTAGCTCAAAGTTGAGCAAATTCAAGACTGGATGAGAATTTTCCAGATTTGAACCTCTAACTTTAGTAAT
Organism: Coffea eugenioides; assembly: GCF_003713205.1. Taxonomy (NCBI): domain Eukaryota; kingdom Viridiplantae; phylum Streptophyta; class Magnoliopsida; order Gentianales; family Rubiaceae; genus Coffea; species Coffea eugenioides. The sequence continues at coordinate 43,850 of NW_020862260.1, read as the reverse complement.
TTAATTGGGTATCGAAACGAACTTGAATTGGTACCAAAATTGGCAGTATTTCAATACTATATGGAAAGTATCTCTCTATCGAATTTCGGGGAAAAATACCTTCGGCAAGGTAGTTAATTAGCCAACCAAAGTTCAAGAAAAATCCTAAGGCAATCTGCCTTTGACTTTCATTTTCCAAATTTCCAATCGTTTAACCAAGAAAGTTATCCAACCATGGTTCATTTGTGAAATAAGGGTCTAAGATACATCCATGATACCTTTGGTAAGTGTTTAATATCAAGAACATCAACTAACAAGTTCACTCCAAGATTTTGTTCCAAACCAGTCCAAACATTAGGTTTTTTTTTTTTCCAAAACAGAGCAGTCCACTTGTTTCAGTCACAACTCAGTCATTATAGCTCGACATCGAGCATGGCTTATGCCGTTGGAAAATACATTCATAGAGTTAAAATATCACAGAAGAAATCGTTTCCAAATTCGGCACCCATCTGGTTCAAAATCGGGCATCAAGTTGCTGCCTGAACACTTCATTCCAGATGAACAGAGCAACAGGACAGCGAACTTAAAACATTTGGTTCGGCTTGCTCACAAAGCATCAGAACGTAAATTATATACCAAATTAAAGCTAGGAATGTCTAGTTTCACACGCCACCGACGGCACATGATTTCGACATCCGAGGACAGAGTTATAGCCGAAATACCACAGCTGGTCTGAGCCATACGGGAACAGTTTCCAGATTTGCTAGTTTCGAACAAAAATTTCATTTGCCCAACCAAACCTCATTATTTTTCAATGAAATTTTCCACACCTCTAATACATCATATAGGCATCCAATTCAAGCCATTAGTTCATTAAAAACTGGCCTTAAAATGGTCGAACATGGCAGGGGCAAAATCGGAAGTTTTTGCTTCTTACACCCAATGAAGTTTCTACTAATTACCCACCACTAATGCATCATTATAACCACCAAACCAACAATATAATCACCATCACTCATCAAATCAGCAACAACAACCCAAGTGTGGGAATTCAAAGAGCCCACAATCACATTTTTACACCATACACAAGCTAACCAAATGCATGCATGAACTTAAGAAGGTAAGATAGCTTCCAAACTTCAAGTTTTCAAGAGTGGATCATCACTTACTTTGGGTTGGTGTTCAAGCAGAAATTTCGGCCCTCTAATGCACCAGAAAAACCGTGATTTCCAACCCTTGTTTGCAGCTCAAAATGATCCTCAAGTGTCAAGCTAGGTGTGGTGCAAGTTTGGTTAAATTTGGAGATGATTTGGGGTGGTTTTGAGTGAGATTAGTGAGCAGAAATTTTGTTGCAAATGAGTTAGAGAGAGGAGGGAGTTTGGTCGGCTGTGAGGAGAGAGAAAATGGAGGGAAATCTGACTTCCTTTAGCTTCCAAGAGAAGGTGAAATAAGTGGTGGTAATTCACCCAAAAGTCAACTCTCATTAGGGGCCGTTTGGTGCGATTATGGCTCGATTTTCTCGCGCGTTGGGTTCACTAGTGCACTAAACCTCCAAGGCATATATATTCATGTAAATATTATTCACTCTTAATTGTCCCGAAATAAGGGTCTAAAGTCCCTCAATTGAAGTCGCGCGCGTGAAAACGCGTACCGTCAAATTTAACGTTATAACGCGAAACTTCCGAGAAATTCTTATAACGATTGCACTACTAACTATCACTTGAGTATTTATTCATAATATTACCTATTTTAGGACCGTAGTGCAAGTCTCCAATATTCCAAGTTCATTGTGCTCCTACGCGGTTAAAATCTCCAAGCACTATTCACTATTTTTACTAAACGCGCTCTAGGAAATTAATTTTCGAAACGAATCATTTTAAAAATATAACGAAGTTATATTACCATGTATTTAGGTCTAATAAGACTAGAAAATATTCCTTGGAAATAAAATCCAATTAAATAATTTATTAAGCCATAAATTAGGTTTAAAAAAAAAATAATAGTTTTTACGAGTCCTCACATGAGTCGAGTATTAACTCCTCAAATCTCCAATAAATTTGTATCCATGCGTCTTTTGGAAAACTATCCACGCGTGAGTAGTATATGCTCACTTAGAACTTATTTACCTTTAATTCTCGATTAACTTTTCTTAATCTGCTATTGTCCGTTCTTAATTTCCCCAGGATAATCATACTCTCGAATATAATATCACCTCGAAACACTCGTGTTCACTATCTCGCACTTAAACAATCCTTCCGAAAATTGAAGTTGTTAACGGGACATTTTAAAAACACAATGAAGACATTATTCCATACGAATGGATTTAAAATGGTCGTAATAAATTATTTGGGGAAAACAGGTGGATAAATACTTAATGAAACCATTAATATTCGATAAAATAAGAAATTTTTCGGGTCTTCACATCCTCCCCTCCTTAACAGAATTTCGTCCTCGAAATTCACACCTGAGAAAATATCATTCTCTTCATGGTTAAGCCTATCAGATCGATCATCAGCTTACGTTTTTTTTTTTCTAACTTATACTTGACAATTTCCATTCATTCGACTAGCAATCAAACCTTGATATTTTTTTTTTTTATATAGGCGTTTTTAACTTCCTAGAGGCATATACAATCACCTTTTCATGTTTTATTAATATACATTCTAAACCATCCTTTGAGTCATCTGTAAAAAGCACAAAATTACCCCCTACACATGTACACCAATTAACATTCTTCATCTCAAGATTTTTCCTTACATTTAGAACCTCAAATGGTTTGCCAAGTCTTGCACTCTTACAAAAATCCTTGATTAACCAAAGGTAGTATTCGACTAACTCCGAGAATCCCAAATTTCAATATGCTTTTCTGGTCGTTTCCTCTTATACAATCTTTCATTTTAGCTGAGTCAATAATAATTCCTTCCTTAGATACTGTATAACGTAGAAAGATTATTTCTTCCAATCGAACTCACAGTTATTGAACTTAACAAAAGTTGGCGTTCTCTCGAGGTTCGTAAAATTACCATCAAGTGTCTTTCATGACCTTCTCAACACTTGAGTATATCGATATAACATCAATAAATGCCTCCACCGATTTGTCCAAGTACGATTTAACTCCGATACCTTGGGTCCATAAATACTTCTAGTGCATCTGTCAACTCGAAGGGTGTACCGAAAATTTTAGAGTGTCCATGTCTTAATTTGAAAGCGGTATTAACCACATTAGTTCCTAGGGGTCCCAAATGGTTAATATCTCTACTTTAAATCTAACTTAAATAGGATCACGGATCCTTACAAATTATCGAATTCTTATTCATGTAAGAGAAATGGTAGTTGTTCTTAATGGTCACATCGCTCCAGACTCCATAATCTATAAATACATAGCTTCTAGCCTTCATTCCAACTATAATATCTAGTCCTTAATCATTAAGCACATTGAATCCATTAATTATTTCCTTTTACTAACTCAATCCACCGATTTTAATATCTCAAATTGGCATTTCAAACATTGAATTCCATTTCAACACTAAGTCCTCACTTCGATCCCGATCTCTAGTCACTATCAAGACCTCAGGTGGTCTATATTCTTCAAGCAAAATCTCGATCACATCCAATACTATTCGCATCTTATTATAATTCTAAGGGCGTGGGGTAGGATTTAAACATACGTGTAAGTCATAAAAACAATTAAAAGCGAAGTAAGTTTTCATGAGTCATAAAGATCATAATAATTACATCCAGTTGGAAGAGGTTTATGAACTCCTCTCAAAAGGAAAGGAGAATGACAGGATTGTAGCAAAACATGTCAAGTTGCCAGGATACAAAACAACAAAAGATTTTTTTTTTTTTTTTTTTAAAAGATCACAACCTCCAAAGGTGCTAGCCCAGTCTAGGGTAGAACTACCACCTCTATTCCTCGAGTGAAGTCAAACCATCTCAATCCGTGAAACCTTTGCTACTAGGACCCCGTTCATAGCCATTAGTACTAATTACTCCCATCTGGCACTTGATCGTTTTGCGGTGGACCTAGTTGGCTATTGAGTACTTCCTCTTTTTGAAAGCTCTAGGGCAATCTGAAATCCTATGCTTAGTACTACCACACCTCAGACACTTTCCTTGCTTCATCCAGCACTCGGCCTCAACGTGGTTAACCTTGCCGCAGTATCCACAATGTGCATGAGAAGTGGCGGCTTGGCCAGTTCGAGGATTTTCTTTGCATTTCTTCTCTAATTCTACATTCTGGCGTAGTAATTCAATTTTCTCTGCATATTCTTGTTTCCACCGTCCTTCCCAGTAGTCAGCTAATTTCCTTTGAAATTCTACCTCGTTTCGAAGAAGGTTCAATTCCTTACGCATTTCTTCCAAAGTTGTCATCTTACCAGTTGACTTAAGTCAAATGCTAACCTGTCAGGCAAATCAAAGGATCAAAAGTGTAGCCATGCATAATGGAAGCTCGAGCCAGATTACTCTTTCATTCTTTTGTTCACAGGTCACCCCGAAATATAAATCTTAGTTATTCTCTGCCGAACATGAGTGAGTTCTTAAGTCTCCATAAAATTACTACCATTAATTCCAATTACAACCAGATACGGGGACTCTATTCCTTGATATAAAGTTTTTCATGTCCTACTTCAATCTTCGATATTTGTCTATGAAGTGGTTTGAAAAGGGATCAAAATCTCGTAGTCCCATTAGTGCCTTATAGTATCCTTTCAAATCAATCTTACTGTTTCAAGGTTAGGTCCCCCGTGAAACCTAGATAGACGACCTCCAAGAATCAGTTCATTTTCACACCTCTCCAGGTCCTTAGGTTGGCTTATTGGTCCGGAGCTTTGGTACTCAACCAACTGTTCTAGGATATCAGTCGTATGGCCAATAGTAGGAGCTATGTAGGTGTTTCCCTTTATTTCTAGGGTTTCGGTTCAATCCAGCAATCGTTCCCTAATTATCCCCTGGAGCTTGGGGTGGTCTAACCCCCTCGCCCTCGATCCCCCTTTTACTTATTTGGCCACTCATAACTTTAACAGTCATATAAACATGGCATGAAATGAACGCACCCAAACGAAGTTTGAAAGCGAGACTTGATCATGCTAAACAAATATGAGAATAAAAGGGAAAACGCTGAGATAATCGTAAATACGTATAACCCCAATCATGGATTTTAAAATCATAAAGTAGTAAGGTTAAACATGTCATGAGAAATGTTTAATTGCCTCAAAAGGTAGAAAACATATTGAAACAAGACACAAAATACAACGGCCTTTAAGCGAGCGTCACCCTGTCTATCTTTGGCAAACTATTAAAATAGTTTAAATCACTAAATTAGTGATTGGCAGTACCCAAAAGTCTTCACTACCTCCATAGGATCAGTTTCATTTCCAGCACTAGGAGTTTTAGATCTCATGTCCCTTATCGAATATCTTGTCATTCCCCACTCATGCAACCAAGGTAACACACCTAGCCACCGACTCATCCATTCTGTCTTTAATTTCGGACACTAACCTAACAAGTCGGTTCTTAGCTTTTGAAGTTTCTCACCAGGAGCCTTTGTCTCCCTCGCTCCTGAAGTACTTCAACTTCAATTTCAGGAATTCTAGTAGTCTAGGCATCCGCAATTGTCCTCAGTTCTCAATCATCCCTTCGAATCACTCCAGTTTATTCGGATAGCCACTTCAAATAATCGACCACTATTAACACCCCACTATTTGGGCTCGGCAAGTCCTTTGAAATTCACATGAAGTCCTAGTCCAGTAAATCGGACCATTTCTCCAATGCTCTTTTAGTTCACTCTCTCGATAGTGGACCACCGGAAGGCGCCCCCGAGACAATTTAATATCGCCATTACCTTCTGTAGTTTACACTTAAGAGTAAAAGCTTAGGTAGGTCCAGATACACGAAATAAACAAGATTTGATCACTTCATACTATCCCAAATGTATCACACCATATCAAGACTCCTTGTCATCCACTAATTCGAACTTAGGTTCTAATTTTTTTCATTTTCACAAGCAGTCACTTAACTTTCAATCAAATTCCACAGTCCGGCATCCTAAACATTTAAGCCTAGGATACACTACAGAGATCTAAAGCCTAAGCTCTGATACCAACTGTGACGCCCCCACTTCTCCCTAAGGCGTACCAAAGGGTATCTGCGGAACGCCTGCCTAACTCTCGCTAGGACTCAAGCAATAAACGTTCAACCTTAAAGCAATACTAGATACCAAAATCAAATTAGTACGAATACATATAGTGCGGAAACGTTCATGCTTAACAATATCCA
>NW_020862260.1:0-29727 GCF_003713205.1 Coffea eugenioides | reverse complement strand
AAAGGTTCTGACCCAACTGAAATATTTTCCAGGGTTAATGGGGTAGACTTAATCATTGATTCTGAAATCGTGAACTCCATTTTAAATACTACCATTGAACGTTTATGCAAAGATAAGATTGCTAATTTCTTTTCTTATGAAGAGCTTCCTACTGCTGCAAATCATTTTGATGGGACAAAAATGTTAACCTATTTCAAAAGAAGTTTTTCCTCACCTGCTGATGCTAAATTGAATGATCTGTCCCCTGTGAATTTAATTGCTTTTTCTATCATTTCAAACCTGCTTGTGCCTACTGATGGCCACAGAACTGATGCAAACAAAATGGAGTTGTACCTCTTTTATTGTTTTCAAGAAAAAATTCGTATTGATTTTGGTTTTGTCATGTGCAAGTTCTTACTTCGCTATGCCACTGATTCTCGCAGAAAATTATCTTATGGAAAGTTTCTTCAAAAGATTTTTGAGTTTAACAAAGTCCCTATTCTAGGTGTTTGTCCTAAAGAAGCATCTTCTTATGCCTTTACAAAAGGGTATTTTGAAAGAAAAAATCTTGTTTTCAAAGATAATCTGTGGGCTTATAAGGGTGCATCTTCTAGTGAACTTAGGTCTAAGACTGCACATGATCCTTCACCCATTTCACTCACTCCCATTCACCCTAGGAAGTCTGCCACTAAAGCATCTTCCTCTTCCAGTAATGAAGTAATTGAGCTTCTTCAAGAACTCAAACAGCATGTTCTTCTTCTAGAACATGGTCTCATGCTCACCATGTCTTCTGAGCAACAAACTGCCTTTCTTGACAAAAAGAATCTTCTTTTTCCTCCACCTGTGGTTGAGGAAGTCTCACATGACAAAGAACCTCGAACCACTGATCCAGGTTCATCAGTTCCAGATCCGAATCCAGCAACTCCTGTGACTCCTCATGGCCCTTCCACATCAGACAAAGGCAAGGCACCAATTGTAGAAGCTGCTGAAGATAATGAAGACACTGAAGAGGAGGATCTCGACCAATATCAGCTTTCTCGGAGGACACCTGGATCCACGTAGATCATCATTTAGGACATTTGCATTTTGTTTGTCTCTTTTAGAATATGTTATGTTATGGATATTCTCAGTTTCTTTTGGTGTGTGTTGATGGATGATCTAAGTACTGAGGTGTAATATAATGGATATTCTTGTTTATGTTTAAGTTCTGTGATGTTTCTAAGTATCTTGATGGAAGTTATTGGTGATGTTTAAGTACTGGTGATGTTTGTTTATTCTGTTTATGTGAATGGAATGAATTGTTTTTGGTTTACATTTTGGATAAGATATATTTGTGTATAAGATGGATGTTTTTGGTTTGCTCTTTTGTGATGACAAAAAGGGGGAGAGATCTGATTGATGATTGATAATGTTGGATATGATGAATTGATTAATGGTTTAATTAAATTTGGATTTTGCTGATGGATTAAATTGGTGATATGTTGGTTGTGTGTTACTTAATTGTCATGATTTTGGATGATTGTCTAAACTCGGTTGGGCAGTCTAGTGAGGGGGAGGTTTTCAAAAGTTCTTTGATTCACTATGGCAGGGGGAGTTCTTGTCTATTTTGAAAGGGGGAGCTTTCATTGCAATCATCAAATTTCATTTCAAACTTTTGTTTTGTCATCATCAAAAAGGGGGAGAATGTTATTCTTGGTTTTGATGATCACAAAGTATTTTGAAATGTATCTAACCTTCTTCGATTATAAGTGTCTTTACATATCAAAGAATCAGGTATGAATAGGTCATGAAATGCATTTCAACCAAAAGAAGAAGCAAAAACAGGATACTCACGTCGGACGGCCGAAAGGAATCTGTCGGACGTCCGAAAGGATAAAGAGCATCAAGAAGGAAGCTTTGTCGGACGCTCGTGAGGAAGCATCGGACGTCCGGAAGGATCGGACGCTTGCCATCGGACGCTCATCAACCGCATCGGACGTCCGAAAAATTCCAAGCTAACTTGCCAACTCTCTGCCTACGATCGGACGCTGCGGTGTCGGACGATCAAGACGCATCGGACGTCCGAACGTCAACTTGGATGCCATCGGACGATTGGTTCGGACGATGATTTGATCGTCGGACGTCCGACAGCCCCAACGGCTAGTTGACTCTTCAGCTGCCTTCTATCCGTTGGAAGCATTGATGAAGCCCATTTCTGGTTCCCTTTAAAATCAAACTGGTCTGAACGAAGTAGGGACTTTTGCACACTTTGTTTACAAGATCTAGTGAGATATTTTAGCTAGAAAATAGTCTCCAAAGCAGATTTGTTTTAAAGTGGTGTGAATTTCTGTTGAGCTTTTCTTTTGTGAGTGAAAGGATCTTTAGTGTAGCTCTGTTGAGGGTTTTCTGAGTGATTGTAAAACTTCTTGGCTTGACTAAGTGAGGCTTAGGGCAAGGAGGAAGTGCTCCCTCCATTGTACATCTAGTTGATCGACTTTCATCAAAGAGAAGTTGCTCTTCCTTGTGTTTGGTCTTCAAGTTTGGGTAAAGCTTGGTAGACACTTGGTTTGTTTCTCTATTTTACATTTCTGTTTAATAAAATCTTCATTGCTTATCTATACTTGCTTCTCCGATCAATATTGCTATTGTCTTCTAATCTACTTGGTTGATCATTACTAAAAAGGAAGGTAAATTTTCATTAACGAAAAAGTGCATAAACTTGGTTAAGATTTTAATCAAACCAATTCACCCCCCCCTCTTGGTTGTCTGTGGGACTAACACAATTCGGTAATATTCCTGGTCAAACTAACCACTTACAGAGGCTGATTTTCATTTTCGGACAGAAATAGGGCAGCAGGGGTATTTCGGTCATTACACAGTCTACGTTGCTCCGATTGATCTGAAATTTTTCAGGCAATTACAAAACATCATTCTATACAACTTTTATGTTTTGTTCTAAGGCCAAATCGGCCTCTAACTAGGTGTAACAGTACCGGGTAGAATTGGAAAAAAATGAAACCCTAATCTGGAATTTATGCATTCAAGTGCTAATCTTCCACAAAACAACATCTAAAACAACTAAAAACCACTAATAAGCAATTAATTGAAGTAAAGAGGATGTTCTTGGCAAAATACCTTAAAACCACAAGAAAGGTAGGAGCTTAGGCTTTGTCCTTCAAAAATCCTTCTATTCAAGTTCCTAATCTTCCTTAACTAGCACTTTGTATGGAGTAATTTGAGTTTCCAATGGTTGGAACTTAAGATTTGGCTTGGATTTGAAGTTGAAGATGAAACTTTTCCTCTCTTTCTTTCTCTCAAGTGTTCAGCCAAGAAGGAAGAAGAAATGGGATATTTTTGGTCAAATTTTGGTATTTAGTAAAGGTAAGAAAGTTAAGTCAAAGTCCAACTCCAATCGGGTCGCGACACCTAGCACCTTTTAATGTTATTCTCATCCTCTTGTCTCCCAATACAAATTAATCTAACTAACCTCCAATTATCTCCTAGCACCTGGTAAAATAATAACACTTAGCACAAAAATCACTTAGTCTCCAAAATTTTATCGCGCTAGCGGGTCCCACGTCTATAATGCACTTCCAATATAACGTACACTAACTTGTACCAAGAAAATGACTTGAAAACTATTTTCACTTATAAAAATGTATAAAACTTTAATATTTTAAAGGACAGTATAAAAATGTAGGCAAAAATAAAATAATGCCTAGAAAATGTGAAAATTTTCAGGTTCTCACACTCTCTCCCCCTTAAGAAATTTCGTCCTCGAAATTTTACCTTCAGTTGCTTCAGACGAGTTCGGAACTGTTTGGTTATCCAACGCATAAGCTTTTGCCGGTACACTAGTTCGTTTCCCTCTTTCGTTCGCTTGTTTTGATTTGGCTCCATCCAGTTGCGGAGTACTACCTTCACGTGACTGTCTCCTCGGACAGTTGCTAACTTGATGATCCCCACTTCCGCAAATCAAACATTTCCGCCCTTTTCGCCAACAATCGGTCTCGGTGTGATTGGCCTTTCCACAGTAGCCACAAGTCAAGGAAGAAGCCACTTGTTGGCTTTTTTGAAAAATCTCCCCATGGCCTACTTGACTTCCTTTTGTAAATCGTTCATCTAACGCCCCTATTGTCCATGGTGGGTGGGACAAAAAGTTCACTTTCTGCACTTTGGAAGGGACTATCGATTCACTTGGTTCCTCAGTCACACTACCAGGTGTACCCCTTTTCCGGTTTTGGGAGGCTTTTATCTGTGCTTTTGCATTCTCGATTCGTTGGGTTTTCTCAAGGGCCTCCGTAAACGTATTCACTTGAACCGCCGCTAGTGCTTCTTGAATTTCTAGATTCAATCCCTGTATAAATCGTCTTACCCTTCTCGGTTCCGTGGCCACTAATTCGGAAGCAAACTTGGATAGTTTGGTGAATTTCGTTTCATATTCAGCCACACTTTGGGTTCCCTGGCGTAGTCCAATCAACTCATCCTCCCTCCTTTCTTGGACTAAAGGTGGGAGATACTTTTCATTAAATTCCCTTAGGAAGTTAGCCCATGTCCATACAGTTTGTTCTCTTTCCCACTTTGCCTTAATCACGTTCCACCATGCTCGGGCCGGTCCTTCAAATTGAAATACCGCAAAGTTCACTTGCCTTTGTTCGGTATAGTTCAAAGCTGCAAAGATGTTGATCATGGCCTCCAGCCACTGTTCGGCTACATCCGGATCAGACCCTCCAAGGAATTTCGGAGGAGCAAACTTCTGAAACCTCTCAAGAGCCCGATCTTCTCCTATTTCAGGATTCGGAGGTTGATTCACAGGTATTTGACCTTGTTGGTCCACCAACCTTGCTAAAATGTTTGTCATTTGTTGAATTGCCGTCGCCATTTGGTCCCCGGCTTCAACCCTCGGTCCTTGCTCTTGTGCAGCTGTTGTTTCCCTTTCCTCTCTTGGCTCTTGAGCTCGTTTATTCCCACGGCCACGTCCACGTCCACGACTACGTCTCCCGTCCATATATATGTTTTCCCTCTCTCTTTTCTTTTCTTTTCCCCCCAAAAAGGTAATTTAGTGAATAAACACAGTAAATTGACTAAAGTAACAAATTCCAGCATACCAAATACACAATTAAACATATACACACATAACACACCATATATCAAGAAGACAGATGATCAAATACACAAAGGCATATCAAATTAGACAGATAATCATATGCACAAATACACCAACTAACGTCATGTAACAATAATATAAGGGCAAATCAAAAGAAAAGGCGATATCGTCCTAGTTTCAGTTGAATAACCCCGTCCGGTCTCTCACGTCACTTACTATCCAAACTAGATATCCATTGATCTCTTGTGCTCATTCTAGCCAGACAAAGCCTGTTCATGTTCCTAAAATGCAATTTTCACCGCCACCCCAACTTTGGAGTACTCGGGCACAAGAATCCGAAATAAGACAATTCACATCTCGAGCTGGCCAGTCCCAAGAGTAAACTATCTACAATCGAAATTCCTACCCGACGTACCTATCTATGATCCTTAGATACTACGGGAAAGATTTAGGGCCTATAACATTCGTAATTCATAGCTTATGCTCGAACGAGTACTTAATCCTTCATACCTATTCACCACTCAGTCCAGGCTCACTCCGCGCAGAGACCACGCGAAGTAGGCTCTGATAACCACCTGTGACAGCCCCACCTCCCCCTAAGGCGAACCAGAGGGTTCGGCGGACCGCCTGCCCAGCTCTCGCCGGGACTCAGTCGAACCTCAATCAAATCCGAAATAAAACCACAAGATCAAACGAAATAACAATCCAAAACTTAAAGCGAAACTTATATACATTTCTATCTCAAAAGGAAGTACAAATATCGAATATACAAAGGTTCTCAATTCGTCATACATCCAGCCCGTGCCAAGCACTAGGGCGAGAACCATTACAAAACAAAAAAACTAGACTAGGCTAACCTACACTGGGCTCTCGTCCTTGCTCGCATCCCCCTGTTAAGGAAAACAAAACTAAAGGGGTGAGCTAAAAGCTCAGTGAGGTTCCGAACACATATTCAACAACAAAGCCAATACATTAACCATCGATAATCAATAATTCAAGAAACATTTACAATGGAAAGCGATAATAACACATACATTAAAAGGATACGGGCTCACAGGGAGCCATGCTTTCGTTCGTTCATTCGTTCTCCTGACATTTCCCCTTATTCCTCCAATTGTTTGAAAATGCATTTTTGTAAGTAAAACCCTCGTTCGTTCGTTCGTTTCATTTCATTCACCCCCTCCTGGACGTTGGCCAGGCTCCACCAACCTACAAGGTAATACTCGAGTATACCAACGTTCACACCCAGGGTCACCATATCGCCCGACCGAGTCCGCTTCTGGCTCGAGTCGATCGGTAACGAAGGGCAGGGCCCAGTTCAGCCAAATGGCTTACATTCATGCGCAACTAGCATTTAATCATTTAATCATTGAAAATTTCACGTTTATTTAGGTCGAGTGCGATAAAGTACACACTCGCCTAGAAAACTCGTTTTAACAATCATTGAAAGCACTTAACACATTATCAATCAATAATAACAAGCCAATAAGTCAAGAAAATATAACAAACAAGGAACACTCACCTATATACGCAAAACAACGTGCAAAATATCCTTCCGGATATTATCTTTAGTCACCAAGAAAACCTAAGATTAAACAAGAAAGAATATTACAGCTCATCTAACACAAACAATTAGGTGAAATCAAAGAACTCGACAATTGATGAGTAGAACGTATAAAAGACTTTAAAGTGAAACGAGGACATTTGGACCCGTGGACAAAAATAACTAGGGTTTCATAGTCGAAACGTAAAACCCAACTCAAAAGAGTTATAAAATTTTCCAATGGAAACACTTGAACCAAAGACAAGTCGGAATCCAACTAGATAGGCTAAGAAATACTGTTTTCGGGATCGTTTATATGGTTCAAAATCATCTCATATTCAAGTAGATACTATAGACTAAATGTCTTAATGAAATTCATGTAAAAGGGAGGACAAAATACCCAAGAAAACCCTAAACCACTCCTTTTTATTTGGTAAGCGTAAGTCAACATTTGGAGTTTCCAATTGAAAAGGATCATGTTTTAAGATGGAAAACGGTCATAGTATTTGCCAAACGAAAATATACAAATTCAAATAGAAACTTAGCCCTCGAGCGAAAATTTGGGCAGCACGCCCTTTGTATTTACCTATTTTTCCAGCCATTTATGGCTTCATTGTTTTTCTCAATCAATCCCAAAGTCACACACAATATCATCTCATTTCAATAGCCATTCCATAGGCTCAAAGTCATATAAGTACAAAAATCAAGCTAACAACATGTGCGGAAATGAAGTTTAACAAAAGACAGTTTTGACGGGTTTTACGTAACGGACACATCCGAAGCTACGCTTATCGGATTGGGATGTAATTTATACCGTTTCGAAGCTAAGACAGAGGGCTACAATTTTGATGAAGACCACTTAGTCCAAATTCCAGTGTAACCTAGTCAAATTCCCAATTCTCAGAACCAAGTTCCAACTAATCGGCTAATTAACCGTACTACATTTAAATGGACATATCGCAGGCTACCAAAGTCCGTTTAAGGCGTTCTTGGAGGCTTTGAAAAGATAAGACAAAGGCCTACAACTTTCATGAAGACCACTCAGTCCAGTTCTCACCCTAACTAGGTCAAATTTACCAAAACAACTCCAGATTTTCCAGTTCGAAATTCACTGCAGAAATCAACTAGCAGTCCTGCTTTATTCACTCATATCTCAGCACACACAACTCCAATTCAGGTAATTCCAAAGCCATTTGAAAGATACGATACAAGGATATAATTCTTAAGAAGACATCATCAACCAATTCGGTAATATTCCTGGTCAAACTAACCACTTACAGAGGCTGATTTTCATTTTCGGACAGAAACAGGGCAGCAGGGGTATTTCAGTCGTTTTATAGGTTACGTTGCTCCAATTGAGCTGAAATTTTTCAGGACAACTACAAAACATCATTCTATACAACTTTCATGTTTTGTGCTAAGGCCAAATCGGCCTCTAACTAGGTGTAACAGTACCGGGCAGAATTGGGAAAAAATGAAACCCTAATCTGGAATTCATGCATTCAAGTGCTAATCTTCCACAAAACAACATCTAAAACAACTAAAAACCACTAATAAGCAATTAATTGAAGTAAAGAGGATGTTCTTGGCAAAATACCTTAAAACCACAAGAAAGGTAGGAGCTTAGGCTTTGTCCTCCAAAAATCCTTCCATTCAAGTTCCTAATCTTCCTTAACTAGCACTTTGTATGGAGTAATTTGAGTTTCCAATGGTTGGAACTTAAGATTTGGCTTGGATTTGAAGTTGAAGATGAAACTTTTCCTATCTTTCTTTCTCTCAAGTGTTCAGCCAAGAAGGAAGAAGAAATGGGATATTTTTGGTCAAATTTTGGTATTTAGTAAAGGTAAGAAAGTTAAGTCAAAGTCCAACTCCAATCGGGTCGCAACACCTAGCTCCTTTTAATGTTATTCTCATCCTCTTGTCTCCCATTATAAATTAATCTAACTAACCTCCAATTATCTCCTAGCACCTGGTAAAATAATAACACTTAGCACAAAAATCACTTAGTCTCCAAAATTTTATCGCGCTAGCGGGTCTCACGTCTATAATGCACTTCCAATATAACGTACACTAACTTGTACCATGAAAATGACTTGAAAACTATTTTCACTTAATAAAAATGTATAAAACTTTAATATTTTAAAGGACAGTATAAAAATGTAGGCAAAAATAAAATAATGCCTAGAAAATGTGAAAATTTTCAGGTTCTCACACAATTTCTATACATTTCTTTATTATATTAATTTTTGAGATATTTTTATATGGGAATTAAGTTTTTAAGACATTTTTCCAGTACAAGTTAGTCTATGTGACGTTAGTAGTGTATATTGGACGTGGGACCTGCTAGTGCGACAAAATTTTGACAACTAGGTGATGTTGTATTAGGGAATATTATTTTTTCAAGGAACTCGGGGATAATTAGAGGTTAGGTAGGTAAATTAACCATTGATAGCCAAAAGGATGAGAATAAACCCTAGTGCGCCATTTGTCGCGAAACCAATGGATGGTGGATTTTGACCAAGACTTTCTTACTTCAACTAAATACAAAAATTTGACTAAAATTCCTTTTTATTTTGACTCAATTACCTTATGCTAGTTTTACTATTCATTTACCCCCTCAATAGTTGTAATGAATAAGAGATTTAAGAGATTTACCCTTAGTTTTATAGTTCGGGTAAATTAAGGTTTTCGCGTATTTTGGTAGTGTGATTAATTGTGGAGGTGTGTGTACTAAATTTGGTGGTTAAGAGTGAGGTTTTAGATAATAAAAAGTATGTGATTAGAAGTAATAATAATAAGTTAGTGAATTATAAGTGAAAACCCTAGTACGCGCGAATAAGGAAAAACGGTGTGAACCGACGTATACCGTTTGTTACCGAGTGAGTACACCACTTGAACACTACTTTATTACCTTAATATCCTTGCTTTTATTTCAGCTAATTAACCCTAAAATATCTCTTAAACCAGCCACAATGTTTGACCAAAGAAAAAGGAAAAAAAAAAGAAAAAATTACGGCGACACTTGTTAGAAATCTACCCAACTTTGACCCAAGTTTCTTACCTTTATTAAAACTCAAAATTTAACGAAAATTTCCTTCACTTTCTTGTCTTCCTGGCTGAAATTAGGGAGAGGAAAAAAGAAAGAAAACTTCATCTTGCATTTTCAATTTCTTCCTCAAATCTTAAGTTCCAACCGTTAAAATTGCAAACTACTCCATAAAAGTTACTCACTAAGAAGGTTTAGAGCTTTTGGTGGAGTGATTTTGGAAGAAAAAACCCTAAGCTACCATCTTTCTTAAGGTTCCAAGGTAACGTGTCTAGAAATCCCTCTTTGCTCTTAATAATTGTAAATTGGTGGATTAGAGTTGTTACATATGCAGTTTTCTGAGAAATTTCATGGGTTGAAGCAGTGTTATGATAAAATTCAGTTTTTATGGTGAATTTTCTGCCCTCATGTGATGATTAATGATTGGCCTTGGTTTGATAGTTTTGTTATGTGATAAATTAGTGTATTATGTGCTAGATGGACTTGCCTAAAGAAAATTTCCTGCATTAAGGTTGAAACTGCCCTGTTCTGACCTGTTTAATAGCACGTGAAATGACAAAAATACCATTGACTGCCAAATGTATTGTTTTGTGGACAGTGTTCTGTTTTCTCTGAGATTGCCTATTTTGACCTTGAAAATGAATGAATTGGGTATTGATGTCTTTATAGGAAATGTAGTCTCTGTCTTAGTTTCGAAGCGGTATAAAGTATACCCCAATCCGATAAGCGTAGCTTCGGTTGTGACCGAAACGCCAAGAGATGTCAAACCTGTTATTTTGTTATTTGTCTTGAACATTAGTTTTGGTCGCATTACTAGCATTATTTTGTAATTGAATAACATTGAGCCTAGTGAAAGGCTATTATGGCAAGATTATTTGTGTGTGATTTTGGGGCTGAATTGAGAAAAATAATGAAGCCATAAATGGCTGAAAATAGGTAAATACAAAGGACGTGCTGCCCAAATTTTCACTCGAGGGCTAGTGGATGTACTCGCGACTTGAGCGAAAGGTTTTAAGGTTGTTCATGTTTTTAAGACCAACTGCTACCTTTTTACTCCAACACCACATTGTTATCTCTTTGCCCTAATAGTTAACTTGACTAAGCACACGACTTGTAGTCGAGTCTCATTTGTGCATTTCATTTCCTGGGTTTGTGGATGGGGGAAACCATAATTGTTTTACCTTGGTTGTTGTTAGGACGTGACGGTGATCAAAGCCATCCTTTGGGAGAAAACTTTTGAAGTTATCTTTGCTTGAACTGGTGAGTGTACCACTCCCCTGATTTGTTGCTTAACTGGTTTATTCGTACTTGAAATCTGTGACTTGAATGACTATGAACTCTGTTTATTCTGAATGAGACGAGGGTGTACTTTATCATACTCGTTCTCTTGCCTGTGTGATCGTTTACTGTGGGAATTTGAATCTGTTATCTGTCTGTTCTGATGTCGTTTGGAGGCTTGTATCCAACAACCCTTCTGTGACCTCTTAGCTCAAATCCTGTGGCTAGTTACTCGAGTCGAGCCGGCAAGGGCTTGGTCGATTAGATAACGAGCCACGATAGTCTGTTTCTGGGAAATCTTTGGGTATTGGAGACTCTGGATTTCTGGTATACTAGAGTATTACCACCTCTATTCTGTGTGTGGTGTTCGGGCTCGGCAAGGGATATGTTTGGTGGATGGAATTTGATGTCAAGTGGGGTCTACGGTCATGATTGTTTACTCGAACGTTGACGGAGTGTCAACGAGTTGGGATCAAGTATTGCAACGGGAATTTGGCTCTTGAGAGCCACCTGTATCCTTTCTATTTGAGGTGTTTGTTCATTTCCTTGTATGATGTGTATATGTGCCTTAAAAATGAAATGCCATGATTCTTGACTACTTGTACTTGTGGTACCTGATTGGGCGTAAGCTCACCCCGTTCCCGTTATCTTTGTTTTCCTTACAGGGTTCAATATTTTGAGAGTTATAATTTTTGAAGAAAGAGTCGAACTAGTGTAGACATTCTTTCGATCATGCTCATCTGTAACCGAAACTCTAATTGTATTTTGTATACGTATGGTTATTATGGCTTGTATTTCAAGTTAACTTGTTGAAGGCTCTAATGTATATATGTATATAAGTGTGTAATCAAGTGTTTCAAGCATATTCATTTGAGATTTTATGTTTCTATGGTTATGTGAATTTTCTTGTATCCATTGGGGAAATCGAGCGAGTGTGAAGCTTGAACGAGGAAGAAAAAATTTGGTCGGATTTTGACGTGGCTGCGGTCTTTCGCGCTTTCCGATGATTTATTTTCCCAAAATTCTTTGGACTGTTTGGTAAGGTTTATGAATGATTTAATCCGTAGTCCTGACGAGAGTTGGGCAGGCAGTCCGCCGACCTTTTGGTTCGCCTTAGGGGAAGGTGGAGCCGTCACACAGTCGTGGTGTCGACTCTCATCTAAATGCCCTCAACTCCTGGGTATTGAGTACAAGAATCCGAAATAAGATAATTCGCAACTCGAGCCAGCCGGTCCCAAGAGTAAATCACCAATATTAGAGATTCCTACCTGACATACATATCTTTCTTCTCCAAGTATCATGATAAAGGTTTTACGCCTATAATATTCATGATTCATAGCTTATGCTTAAGAAGAGTACTTAGTCCTTTACACTCATTCATGTAATCGGGACCATAAGACCACTTGGCCCAAACTCACCCCTCACAGAGACCACGCGAGGCGGTTCTGATACCACCTGTGACGACCCCACCTCCCTCTCGCTAGGATTCAGTCATTCATTTCAATCAACTCTCAAGATTTAATCGTTCAAACCTCCAAAAATAACATTTAAGTTCTACAATTCAACCAAAATTCAAACTTATTTACAACTCAAAAGCCAAACCCTTGGGTATGCCCTAGGAGGAGGTGGGGTCGTCACACTATTGGTATGAAAAGTTGTGGTTGTTTCTGTGACAGCCCTACCTTCCCTTAGGGCATACCCTAAAGGTTAGCGGACTGCCTGCCCAACTCTCACCAGGACGACTAAACCAAAATTCACATTAAGTACTAAAATGCACAATTCAACTTCCAATCATCAACCCAGAACTATATACAATGGAGTCTGTGGTCCCCCACTTCTCCCAAGGGCGAACCCAAGGGTATCCGCGGAACTCCTGTCCAACTCTCGCCGGGGCTCACTACAATCCATAATTCAAAACTAGAAATACTTCAAATATTTTCAATATGCATTGAAAGAACTCCAAAACACAATTAGTTAATCTTCAACCTTAATACAACTTAAAAGAATATGTACTACAGTCGTATGCTATAATACAACTTGAAATCTCCAAAAAAAATAATCTAGTACTATTCGCGGGCACTTTCGGTCTTGAACACTGTTAAGGAAAATAAAAGTGTGGAATGAGCTAAATAACCCAGGGAGGTTCCAAAACCCTAAGCAGTTCTAATAAATCAAGTAAATTGAGCATAACACATGTACGGTTCAAGATTTCACATTGGCTCATTAAAATGAGACATTTATCATTTTACAGAAATAAACACACATTAAAAGGATTCGGTGTTCACGTGGAACTGTTTCGGTCAGCTGCACCTTATAACCCCAATAATTTCCCCGGTTGTCTGACCATCACCTTATCCCTCCAGTGATAATACTCGAGTATACCGAATCGGTGGCCCAGGGTTCCAACCTACCCGACCTAGTCCAGTCCTGGCTCGAGCAGGTTAGTAACCAAGGGCAGGGCCCAGTTCAGTTTAGAGCTTACAACATGCGCAAGTAATCAAGTAAATCGGTAAACGGTAGAAATTCATGGTTAAACGGTAGAAATTTGTCATTTGAGTAGGTCGAGTGAGATAAAGTACACACTCGCCTTAAAACGGTGAAAAATTTCATAGAAACAATTATAAGTAGCACTTAACACTTAAACACATAAGAAACAATCACCGAAATCAAGAGTGTAAAACAAGAGCGAGGCAAGATCAAACGAGTTCCTCGGGATCCTCTTGATCACCTGAGACATGAACAATTACAATTCACCTAGGTATTCAGCCAAGGTCTAGTGGTATTCGCGCTACTCTCACTTAAGAGATAACATGTTCAAATCGAATGCAAATATCACTTAATAACTTAATCCACGAGGGTAGCATTTAAAAATACCCAAGAATACATTGATCCAAGTCAAGTTATGTCTAGGATTCTCCAAGTTGAAGATTAAACAGATCTCTAAGTTTTGGCACGAAAATCGAGGAAGATGGATATATTTATTTGGAAGCTTGGCCAAAGCATTCTGGGCATTACTAATTAAGTTCACAAGAAACCTTTCAAATCATTCTTTTAAAATACTTGTATAATTGCCAATTCTAGTACAATTATCAAGGCCATAAGAATAGGGGTTGAAGTCCCTAATTTAAGTACGAAGAGAGGTTATATGACCATTAACCAAGAGAGTTATATGACCAAGTAATTGCATCAAGAGAGGTTTAACCTTCGGAGACCAAGATTTGAAATGAAAATTCAAAGTTCCAAAGAGACCTTGTATTAAACCATGAAATCAAACTTAAAACAGTCCAACAATCACAAAGGAAGGTGGAAAATTCTTAAAGGAGTAATTTGGTTGAAATAGAAATTTTCTAGTTTAGAGTGACATTACTTTGAAAAATCGTATCTCAAGTTTCGTAAGTCCAAAAATGGAAAAATTTACACCGTTAGAAACTAAATTCAGAGTACTAAAACTTCTCAGAAGACACTTTTCCATAATTCCAACTAGAATGCATTTATAATTTAGCTCAAAGTTTCAGTTCCAAGAAGACAGGTTTGAACCAGTCTTGGTTTTTCAGCAAACTTTGGAAATTCGGCATAATTCATAGAAAGTGAATCAGCTTTTGAAATTTGTAACACAATAAGAGTTCTAAACACAACAAATGGAACTAATTCAGAGTTTCGAGCATCGAGATACATCTGTTCAAAGTTTGTCGCATTTTGCAAACTGTTCAGTCATTTTCCAGATTTGAAAAACTATATTTGAAGTATCATTTAGCCATCGAAATGACATTGAAAATACACCAAATTTGGTACACTAAATCTTCCATATGTGAACTATATCTCTACCAAATTTCACACAAAAACTCACGTGGGAAGATTGTTAACAAAATAGTCAAAATTCAGGAAAATTTCAAAGCAAATCTGCCGTCTGTGGTTCTCTTTCCTTTTCAAACGTTTTGTCCCACACAATCAACCTCAATCAGCTCAAATGTTGAAACTAAGGTTCCATAAACATCAAATGAGCAATTTAGAGGTAATTGACATCAAAGTTTTCGAAACAAAACATTCAAAAACAAGTTTGACCATTCGGCCAGCAAGAGGGAAGAAACTTTTCAGTTTCCAGTTTTGCTGGAATTTAAAAATCAGGCCATATCTCACTCTATACAAACTCAAATAAAGAATGGTTGGTGGCATTGAAAACTAGGTTCTGAAAGCTACTTTTCATCAGAAGAAATCATTTCCAAAATTGTGACGCCCCCACTTCTCCCTAGGGCAAATCAAAGGGTATCCGCGGGACGCCTGCCCATCTCTCGCCAGGACTCCGTACAATTCCAGTTCAAACTTAAGGTACAATACTAACAATGAAAGTCGAAATAATGGTACGATATCATTTTCATACAAAAACATTCGATCTTACATCACAAGTTCAAAATACATCCACTTTCCAAAATATACAACTTCCCAAAAGGATGTCTCAACAAATACATTTCTAAAATTCTAGCCAAAAGAGCCATCAAGTAGGCTTTTCCATAGACCCTTCCAGTTCAGCTTCTGTTAAGGAAAACAAATCAAACGGGGTGAGTGGATGCTCGTGAGGCCAAGAAAACATGCAAAACACGTAGTTCAAATAACAATAACACTTGAACAAGAATGAAAACTGTAACATTCGAGTAATTCACAATTAACAATAAAACACACTTGATAAGGATACAGGAGCTCTCAAGAGCTATTTTCCACTTGCTCGATTCAGAACCTCCACGAGTTGACACTCCGTCAATCGGGTAGGTTATAATCCGTAGAACTTCACTTACACTTTCCCCGTTCACCGTTACTCCACTTGCTCCGGGCCCGCACTTCTTTTATATAAGGTGATACTACTCGAGTATACCAAGCGAGATCTCTCCAATAGATCAAGCTTATACACTTTTTCCATGGCTCACCAAGCTTCTCGAATAAGCCCATGCCGGCTCGAGTTGCAAGGTCGGTTGATGAGATTTGGGCGTCCCCCAACAATATCACTAGTAGTCGAGGAAATTCACTCCAACGACATATACAACCATAGCAACACTTCACTCGATTCACTTAACAATTCACTTCAAGCAATTCAATTACACTTCACTTAAACGAGAATGAGTGCGATAAAGTACACACTCAACTCGGCATATTCAAAATACTCAATCAATAATAACAATTAAGCACATAACAAATTTTTACACACTTGACACTCACCAAGTCAAGATAAGAGTGAGTGAATGAGCAAGTAAGTCGTTAGGCGTCCGCTTCGAGATCCTCTTGAAGGTCCCCTTGAGCGCCTGAGCAAATAATAATTTACTATCACACACTATCACTTATAAACCCCTCGTTAACAAGGAAGATTGTACGCTTGTACAATACTAAGAAAATATCATGAAAGAGAGCCTTAATTACTCGCAAATCGAGTCTCAAAAGTGGGGTTTAATAACACAAGGAAAACTAACTTTTCCTTTTGAAATCAAGTGTAAAACAGTCAATCAATATCGAAGGGTAGTGAAGAGTTTCTAAAACTCATTTCCCAACAAGATGGAAAATTTCAGTTTTAAGTGTCAACTTTGAAAAAATCATATCTTGCTCTCATTAGGTCCAAAATTGGAAAACTTTGTACTGTTGGAAACTAGTTTCAAAGTACTAAAAGTTCCTAGAAGACACTTTTCTAAGATTCTAAACGGAAGACATTCAAATTTCAGCTCAAAGTGGCTGATTTGAACCCATAAGACAGTTTCAGTCTTAGTTTTCGGCAAATTTGGAAAATCGGAAAAATTCACAGAAAGTGAACTAGCCTCTGAAAAATTCATACTACAATAAGACTTCTAAACAAAGTTTCAAAAACAACAACCAAAACTAAATTCAGAGTTTTTAGTGCCAAAATATAGCAGCTCAAAGTTGGTAAATTTTCATTATGAAACAGTGAATTTTCCAAATTTGAAAGTAAACTTTGGGACATCATTTGGGTATCTAAATGGTCTTTGAATAATACCAAATTTGGTACAATTCAACTTCCATATGAGCACTAATCCTCTATCAAATTTCACATAAAAATGCATATGGGAAGGTAGTTAACAAAACTACCAAAGTTCAAGCAAATCTGCCAAAGCAAATCTGCCTTCTTGCTTTCTTTTCCTTTTCAAACACTTTACCCTATAAATTCAGTCCCATCTTGGTTCATTTGTGAAACCAAGGTCCAAGAAATATTTCATAAATAATTGGTAGTTGGTTGACATCAAAACTTCAAAATAAAACACCTCACTAACAACCAAACCAGTCGGCCAGCAAAAAAAAGGGTTTTCCAGTTTGTCGCAGTTTTGAAATTGGACATATCTCACTCCATACAAATTGGAATTGAGAATGGATGGTGGAGTTGGAAACTAGAATCATAAGGCTACATTTCATGAGAAAACATTGTTTTCAAAATCAATTCCTAAGTGAGAGAAAATAGAGCCACAAAATTCAGCTTCTACCTTTCTCTCGGATAGGTTAACAGAACAGGGCAGCCAACTTTGATCAATCACTACAGATGACTCAGTTTAAATTATAAGGTGAATTATATACTTTTAGAAAAATATGGATATCTAGTTTTGAATGCCGCTGACGGCACTCAATTCTGGCTTCCGGACAGAGAGATATGTTCGTTCAAAGAACACTGCCAGTGGACCACTGCTGCACGAATTTTCCAGATTTGTTCTTGCCAAAATTCAATTTTTATCCAACCAATTCAAATGATTTTTGGTAGAAACTTTCTACACATCATATACAACATATCTACATCAGTTTCACAATCATTTGAGCATCAAAACTTTGAAGTAAAGCCACAACAAAAACTGGACAGATTTCAGTCATCAATCCTATACAACTTCCTTCGATCTTTCCTTCAATTCTATATCCGTAATCATCTTAACCAACACTCAAATCAAGCATTATCTCATCATATCAGCCCATACAACCAAGGTGGGAATTCATAGAGCCCACCTCAACCAATCCAATCCAAGTAACAACAACAATAATTAAGCTACAAGCTTCAAAGCTAAGTATAAAATCCATTAAAGCTAAGAATGAAAGGTTGGATGGTTACCTCCTAGCTTTTGAGAGAAACCAGAATTTTTTTGATCACTAAAACCCCAAGAAAACCGCCAAGATGAGGTCTTTCTTCTAGCTTAAGTGAATTCCCAAGTGATTTTGAGGTTGGCTGGTGTTTTGTGAAGGATTTGAAGCAATATTTGAAGTGAAATTGTGAAGAGCTTTCCTTCTTCTTCCCTTGAAGGTTTTCGGCCAGCCTTGGTGAGAGGAGAGAGAGAGTGAGCTGATGAATGAAGCTTCTTGGAGAAGCTTGAGTGTTTGTGGTTAAAATTTTGAGCAAAAGTCAACTACGAATAGTACTCGCGCGCACGCGTTTCGTGTCCGTTTTTTCTCGGGTTTGTTTCACTTGTGCACTAAACCTCTAATGTACTTCCTTTAACATTGTAATTATTCACTCTTAGTAGTCTAGTATTAATTTCTTAAATCTCCATTGGGTCAATTTGACGCGAAAACGCGAACTTCCAATTCGCGCGCGATAAAGCAAAAGTTAAAAGAAATTCTTGTAACGATAATATAAGTAACTAATACTAGAGTGAATAATCATAAAAATAACTATTTTAAGAATAAAACATGAGTCCTCAAATCTCCAAGATCATTGTACTCTCAGATCGAATACTGCCTCAAAACGTGTATTCGCTATTTCTTCCTAAACGAGCTTCCAAAAATTAAATTTGCTAACGGGACGTTTTAAAAATATAAGGCATAGTTCCATGTAAATGGGTTTAAAATGATTGAAATAAATTATTCAGAGCAAATGGGTGAATAAATATTCAAATATGCTGATAATATGAGATAAAATATGAAAATTTTCGGGTCCTCACAAAATTCAGTTCACAAGTAGTTCAAATTCAAGCCACAAGTTACAGCTTCTCATTTCCATTCGAATGAATAGGCTGAATAGAACAACCAACTTTATCAGTTCACTGCAGCTCACACAAAATGAACTAGACAGTGATTTTTATACCGTTTTAAAGCTAAGAATGTCTAGTTTGAAATGCCGCAAACGGCACTCGATTTTGACTTTTGTACAAAGAGTTTATCTTCGATCAAAGTGGTACTGTTCGGACGGTCTGAACTCATTTCCAGGTTTCTTCACATTTCGAAAATTCAAGTTTTGCTCAACCAATTCAAATGATTTTTGGTAGAAACTTTCTACTCACAATATATAACATATATACATCAGTTTCACAGTCATTTGAGCATCAAAATTTTGAAATTTCGGCAAGGCAATAACAGGATAGATTCGGCCAAGTCCATGCACCAACTTTCCTTCGTTTTTTTCTTCATTTTCTATCCATAATCAACTCATCTACACACATAACAATCATATTCGAGCATTTACACCTGAAGCCAGCTTCCTAGAGGCTACCTCAAGGCCTCTACCTAAGATTAAAGCAAATAAAATGGATTCCTCAAGTCCGCTACCTAGTTTCATGCTTGGGTTTCAAACCCTTGACATTAAAGCTCCAACTTTGAAGAAAAATGGAAAGATTCAAGGTGGATGAAGGCTACCTCTTAGCTCTTGAAGAAGATAGAAATTTTGCACCAAAAACTCCTAAGAAAACTCGCAAGATGAAGCCTTCCACCAAGCTAAAGTTGCTCTCCAAGTGGTATATGAGTTGTGTGAAGATTTAGAGGTGAAATGGTGCAAGATTGGATGGAGTTTTCTTTCCTTCTTCTTCCTTGGGGCTGCTGGCCGAAAAATGGAAAGAGATGAGAGAGGTTTGTGTGCAAAAACTTGGGAAGAAAGAATGGAATAGTAGCCATAAGTGTTGGGCAAAAAGTCAACTCTTAATAGTTGTCGCGCGCGGGTTTTGTACCACCGTTTTCTCTCTTGTTTGTTATACTTGTGCACTAAACCTCTAGTGTACTTTCCTTAACACTATAATTATTCACTCTTAGTAGTCTAGTATAAGTTTCTTAAATCTCCACTTAGCCGCTCCGACACGAAACACGCGTACTTAAGCGAAATGCGTGAACTTATGTCGCGCGCTCAAAAAATCAGAACTTAAGAAAAATTCATGCACTACTAGGGTTATTAAATATAACTAGGGCAATTAATTAAAAAATAGCTAAATTAAGAAATAAAAACACGAGTCCTCACAGAGTCACTAACGATTCGAACTTAAAGTACAAGTCAGAGTGTCCAAACTTATACAATACATGAGAGGTTTACTAATACAAAGAAGCTTAAACAAAAACAAAACTATAACTAGCTCAACTCTTTCTCCAAAAACTATGCTCCGATAACTTCGCTCCCTGTAAGGAAAACAAAGGTAATAGGGTGAGATTTCGCACAATGAGGTACAAAAAGGTCACGTAGTCACAAATCACATAGTTAAAATTTTAATCCATCAAATGTAAGCATCAAATAATGGAATAAATAAACACCACAACTTATACAGAGGAGTTCAAGTAAAAGGTTGCAGATGGCTCTCAAGAGCCAAATTTCCCGTTGCATTAGCTTGATCCAAACCCGTTGACACTCCGTCTGTGAAGACCCGAAAAATTTCTTATTTTATCGAATATTAATGGTTTCATTAAGTATTTATCCACCTGTTTTCCCCAAATAATTTATTACGACCATTTTAAATCCATTCGTATGGAATAATGTCTTCATTGTGTTTTTAAAATGTCCCGTTAACAACTTCAATTTTCGGAAGGATTGTTTAAGTGCGAGATAGTGAACACGAGTGTTTCGAGGTGATATTATATTCGAGAGTATGATTATCCTGGGGAAATTAAGAACGGACAATAGCAGATTAAGAAAAGTTAATCGAGAATTAAAGGTAAATAAGTTCTAAGTGAGCATATACTACTCACGCGTGGATAGTTTTCCAAAAGACGCATGGATACAAATTTATTGGAGATTTGAGGAGTTAATACTCGACTCATGTGAGGACTCGTAAAAACTATTATTTTTTTTTTAAACCTAATTTATGGCTTAATAAATTATTTAATTGGATTTTATTTCCAAGGAATATTTTCTAGTCTTATTAGACCTAAATACATGGTAATATAACTTCGTTATATTTTTAAAATGATTCGTTTCGAAAATTAATTTCCTAGAGCGCGTTTAGTAAAAATAGTGAATAGTGCTTGGAGATTTTAACCGCGTAGGAGCACAATGAACTTGGAATATTGGAGACTTGTACTACGGTCCTAAAATAGGTAATATTATGAATAAATACTCAAGTGATAGTTAGTAGTGCAATCGTTATAAGAATTTCTCGGAAGTTTCGCGTTATAACGTTAAATTTGACGGTACGCGTTTTCACGCGCGCGACTTCAATTGAGGGACTTTAGACCCTTATTTCGGGACAATTAAGAGTGAATAATATTTACATGAATATATATGCCTTGGAGGTTTAGTGCACTAGTGAACCCAACGCGCGAGAAAATCGAGCCGTAATCGCACCAAACGGCCCCTAATGAGAGTTGACTTTTGGGTGAATTACCACCACTTATTTCACCTTCTCTTGGAAGCTAAAGGAAGTCAGATTTCCCTCCATTTTCTCTCTCCTCACAGCCGACCAAACTCCCTCCTCTCTCTAACTCATTTGCAACAAAATTTCTGCTCACTAATCTCACTCAAAACCACCCCAAATCATCTCCAAATTTAACCAAACTTGCACCACACCTAGCTTGACACTTGAGGATCATTTTGAGCTGCAAACAAGGGCTGGAAATCACGGTTTTTCTGGTGCATTAGAGGGCCGAAATTTCTGCTTGAACACCAACCCAAAGTAAGTGATGATCCACTCTTGAAAACTTGAAGTTTGGAAGCTATCTTACCTTGTTAAGTTCATGCATGCATTTGGTTAGCTTGTGTATGGTGTAAAAATGTGATTGTGGGCTCTTTGAATTCCCACACTTGGGTTGTTGTTGCTGATTTGATGAGTGATGGTGATTATATTGTTGGTTTAGTGGTTATAATGATGCATTAGTGGTGGGTAATTAGTAGAAACTTCATTGGGTGTAAGAAGCAAAAACTTCCGATTTTGCCCCTGCCATGTTCGACCATTTTAAGGCCAGTTTTTAATGAACTAATGGCTTGAATTGGATGCCTATATGATGTATTAGAGGTGTGGAAAATTTCATTGAAAAATAATGAGGTTTGGTTGGGCAAATGAAATTTTTGTTCGAAACTAGCAAATCTGGAAACTGTTCCCGTATGGCTCAGACCAGCTGTGGTATTTCGGCTATAACTCTGTCCTCGGATGTCGAAATCATGTGCCGTCGGTGGCGTGTGAAACTAGACATTCCTAGCTTTAATTTGGTATATAATTTACGTTCTGATGCTTTGTGAGCAAGCCGAACCAAATGTTTTAAGTTCGCTGTCCTGTTGCTCTGTTCATCTGGAATGAAGTGTTCAGGCAGCAACTTGATGCCCGATTTTGAACCAGATGGGTGCCGAATTTGGAAACGATTTCTTCTGTGATATTTTAACTCTATGAATGTATTTTCCAACGGCATATGCCATGCTCGATTTCGAGCTATAATGACTGAGTTGTGACTGAAACAAGTGGACTGCTCTGTTTTGGAAAAAAAAAAAACCTAATGTTTGGACTGGTTTGGAACAAAATCTTGGAGTGAACTTGTTAGTTGATGTTCTTGATATTAAACACTTACCAAAGGTATCATGGATGTATCTTAGACCCTTATTTCACAAATGAACCATGGTTGGATAACTTTCTTGGTTAAACGATTGGAAATTTGGAAAATGAAAGTCAAAGGCAGATTGCCTTAGGATTTTTCTTGAACTTTGGTTGGCTAATTAACTACCTTGCCGAAGGTATTTTTCCCCGAAATTCGATAGAGAGATACTTTCCATATAGTATTGAAATACTGCCAATTTTGGTACCAATTCAAGTTCGTTTCGATACCCAATTAAATTACTAAAGTTAGAGGTTCAAATCTGGAAAATTCTCATCCAGTCTTGAATTTGCTCAACTTTGAGCTACCGTATCTCGGTGCTCGAAACTCCGATTCTTGATCCGCTTGTTTTGTTATACACCTCACTTGCAACACTAATTGAGCTGCAAATTTCAGAGGCCGGTTTGCAACGTGTGAATCGTGCCGAATTTTCAAAGTTGGCCGAAATCCAACTTAATGCTGCCTTGAAACCAAGTCTGCACCTTCAAGCCCATTTTTGAACACTTTCCACTTCGATTCATGGAAAAGCATCTTCTAGGAACTTATAGTACTTTATAAGAGGTTTCCAACGGTATAAATTTTTCCAATTTTCGACTTGTACCGAGTGAGTTACGATTTTTCAAAGATTCATAATAAAGCTGAAAATTTTCCAATTTCAAAGAAATAGAGTTTTTCAAGAACTCTTTACTCTTTTGATATTATCTAAACGTTTTGCCCACGATTTTCATGATAAAAACTCAACTAATATTATACTTCATAAAACGCAAGTTGAACCTCGATTTACGAGTAATTGAGGTTCATTTTTGTGAAATATTCCTTAGATCGTACTAATGTACAATCTTACTTGATAATTGAGATACTTGAGTAATTATCCACTATTAAATGCCAGGCGCACAAGGAGACCTTCAAGAGGATCTCACCGTGGACACTTGAACCTCCAGCGAATAATCTTTATTAAATTGCTCGGTAAGTGTCAAGTGTGTGAATCTTGGATACTTGCTTAATTGTGGTAATTATTAGAGATTTTAAAAATAAGGGCGGGTGTGTACTTTATCGCATCCGTTCTGATTTCAAATGAATGAATGAAATGTATTGAATGAATGAATGAAATGTATTGAACGAATGAATGAAATGCAATGCTATGTAATGGTTACATATGTCGTTGGAGTGAACCTCCTCGACTTCCAAATGAATGGGGGACGCCCAAACTCATAGGCCGACCTTGGACTCGAGCCGGCAATGGGCTTGGTCGGGAACTTGGGCGAGCCATGAGATTATAAGCTCGACCTAATTAGAGGTCTTGCTTGGCATACTCGTGCAGTATCGCCTTACAAAAGACTTGTGGGCCCTTGGGGTGTACGGTGGACGGAGGGAAGTAAGTGGTGATCTACGGAAATGGAAATACCGACCCGGTTGACAGGAGGGTCAATGCGGGAAGGTATACGAATGACATCGGCAGAGCGAGTGGAACTTAGCTCCCGAGAGCTACTATATCCTTGAATTGTTTCTGATTATTTTTCCTGCTCAAATGGTACTTTATTGAAATATCACGGTTTTATTTAATAAAGTTGAGATTGCTATTTGAACAATGTGCTTGCATGTGTGTCCTTGGCCTCACGAGCGTTTTGCTCACCCTGTAGATTTGTTTTCCTTAACAGGACTGGAAATGGAGTTAACGCGGAGAAATCTCCTTTTGAATATATTTTGTTTTAGGGTTTTAGGTGTATTTTGGCTTGACCCCTTTATGATTGTACCTTGGAAGTTTAATGTATCATTCGGATATCTGTGATGTATATTTTGAAATTTAAGTTGTATTATGAACGCACGACGTGCGGGTGGCAAGCTGATAGGTACCCCGTGATGTGACCCTGAGAAGACAGGTTGGGTAATGGATGGATATTGTTAAGCATGAACGTTTCCGCACTATATGTATTCGTACTAATTTGATTTTGGTATCTAGTATTGCTTTAAGGTTGAACGTTTATTGCTTGAGTCCTAGCGAGAGTTAGGCAGGCGTTCCGCAGATACCCTTTGGTACGCCTTAGGGAGAAGTGGGGGCGTCACAGTTGGTATCAGAGCTTAGGCTTTAGATCTCTGTAGTGTATCCTAGGCTTAAATGTTTAGGATGCCGGACTGTGGAATTTGATTGAAAGTTAAGTGACTGCTTGTGAAAATGAAAAAAATTAGAACCTAAGTTCGAATTAGTGGATGACAAGGAGTCTTGATATGGTGTGATACATTTGGGATAGTATGAAGTGATCAAATCTTGTTTATTTCGTGTATCTGGACCTACCTAAGCTTTTACTCTTAAGTGTAAACTACAGAAGGTAATGGCGATATTAAATTGTCTCGGGGGCGCCTTCCGGTGGTCCACTATCGAGAGAGTGAACTAAAAGAGCATTGGAGAAATGGTCCGATTTACTGGACTAGGACTTCATGTGAATTTCAAAGGACTTGCCGAGCCCAAATAGTGGGGTGTTAATAGTGGTCGATTATTTGAAGTGGCTATCCGAATAAACTGGAGTGATTCGAAGGGATGATTGAGAACTGAGGACAATTGCGGATGCCTAGACTACTAGAATTCCTGAAATTGAAGTTGAAGTACTTCAGGAGCGAGGGAGACAAAGGCTCCTGGTGAGAAACTTCAAAAGCTAAGAACCGACTTGTTAGGTTAGTGTCCGAAATTAAAGACAGAATGGATGAGTCGGTGGCTAGGTGTGTTACCTTGGTTGCATGAGTGGGGAATGACAAGATATTCGATAAGGGACATGAGATCTAAAACTCCTAGTGCTGGAAATGAAACTGATCCTATGGAGGTAGTGAAGACTTTTGGGTACTGCCAATCACTAATTTAGTGATTTAAACTATTTTAATAGTTTGCCAAAGATAGACAGGGTGACGCTCGCTTAAAGGCCGTTGTATTTTGTGTCTTGTTTCAATATGTTTTCTACCTTTTGAGGCAATTAAACATTTCTCATGACATGTTTAACCTTACTACTTTATGATTTTAAAATCCATGATTGGGGTTATACGTATTTACGATTATCTCAGCGTTTTCCCTTTTATTCTCATATTTGTTTAGCATGATCAAGTCTCGCTTTCAAACTTCGTTTGGGTGCGTTCATTTCATGCCATGTTTATATGACTGTTAAAGTTATGAGTGGCCAAATAAGTAAAAGGGGGATCGAGGGCGAGGGGGTTAGACCACCCCAAGCTCCAGGGGATAATTAGGGAACGATTGCTGGATTGAACCGAAACCCTAGAAATAAAGGGAAACACCTACATAGCTCCTACTATTGGCCATACGACTGATATCCTAGAACAGTTGGTTGAGTACCAAAGCTCCGGACCAATAAGCCAACCTAAGGACCTGGAGAGGTGTGAAAATGAACTGATTCTTGGAGGTCGTCTATCTAGGTTTCACGGGGGACCTAACCTTGAAACAGTAAGATTGATTTGAAAGGATACTATAAGGCACTAATGGGACTACGAGATTTTGATCCCTTTTCAAACCACTTCATAGACAAATATCGAAGATTGAAGTAGGACATGAAAAACTTTATATCAAGGAATAGAGTCCCCGTATCTGGTTGTAATTGGAATTAATGGTAGTAATTTTATGGAGACTTAAGAACTCACTCATGTTCGGCAGAGAATAACTAAGATTTATATTTCGGGGTGACCTGTGAACAAAAGAATGAAAGAGTAATCTGGCTCGAGCTTCCATTATGCATGGCTACACTTTTGATCCTTTGATTTGCCTGACAGGTTAGCATTTGACTTAAGTCAACTGGTAAGATGACAACTTTGGAAGAAATGCGTAAGGAATTGAACCTTCTTCGAAACGAGGTAGAATTTCAAAGGAAATTAGCTGACTACTGGGAAGGACGGTGGAAACAAGAATATGCAGAGAAAATTGAATTACTACGCCAGAATGTAGAATTAGAGAAGAAATGCAAAGAAAATCCTCGAACTGGCCAAGCCGCCACTTCTCATGCACATTGTGGATACTGCGGCAAGGTTAACCACGTTGAGGCCGAGTGCTGGATGAAGCAAGGAAAGTGTCTGAGGTGTGGTAGTACTAAGCATAGGATTTCAGATTGCCCTAGAGCTTTCAAAAAGAGGAAGTACTCAATAGCCAACTAGGTCCACCGCAAAACGATCAAGTGCCAGATGGGAGTAATTAGTACTAATGGCTATGAACGGGGTCCTAGTAGCGAAGGTTTCACAGATTGAGATGGTTTGACTTCACTCGAGGAATAGAGGTGGTAGTTCTACCCTAGACTGGGCTAGCACCTTTGGAGGTTGTGATCTTTTAAAAAAAAAAAAAAAAATATCTTTTGTTGTTTTGTATCCTGGCAACTTGACATGTTTTGCTACAATCCTGTCATTCTCCTTTCCTTTTGAGAGGAGTTCATAAACCTCTTCCAACTGGATGTAATTATTATGATCTTTATGACTCATGAAAACTTACTTCGCTTTTAATTGTTTTTATGACTTACACGTATGTTTAAATCCTACCCCACGCCCTTAGAATTATAATAAGATGCGAATAGTATTGGATGTGATCGAGATTTTGCTTGAAGAATATAGACCACCTGAGGTCTTGATAGTGACTAGAGATCGGGATCGAAGTGAGGACTTAGTGTTGAAATGGAATTCAATGTTTGAAATGCCAATTTGAGATATTAAAATCGGTGGATTGAGTTAGTAAAAGGAAATAATTAATGGATTCAATGTGCTTAATGATTAAGGACTAGATATTATAGTTGGAATGAAGGCTAGAAGCTATGTATTTATAGATTATGGAGTCTGGAGCGATGTGACCATTAAGAACAACTACCATTTCTCTTACATGAATAAGAATTCGATAATTTGTAAGGATCCGTGATCCTATTTAAGTTAGATTTAAAGTAGAGATATTAACCATTTGGGACCCCTAGGAACTAATGTGGTTAATACCGCTTTCAAATTAAGACATGGACACTCTAAAATTTTCGGTACACCCTTCGAGTTGACAGATGCACTAGAAGTATTTATGGACCCAAGGTATCGGAGTTAAATCGTACTTGGACAAATCGGTGGAGGCATTTATTGATGTTATATCGATATACTCAAGTGTTGAGAAGGTCATGAAAGACACTTGATGGTAATTTTACGAACCTCGAGAGAACGCCAACTTTTGTTAAGTTCAATAACTGTGAGTTCGATTGGAAGAAATAATCTTTCTACGTTATACAGTATCTAAGGAAGGAATTATTATTGACTCAGCTAAAATGAAAGATTGTAT
The DNA here is from genome assembly GCF_003713205.1 of Coffea eugenioides. NCBI lineage: Eukaryota > Viridiplantae > Streptophyta > Magnoliopsida > Gentianales > Rubiaceae > Coffea > Coffea eugenioides. Next base: position 1,760 of record NW_020862260.1, on the reverse strand, counting down.
AAGAGGAAACGACCAGAAAAGCATATTGAAATTTGGGATTCTCGGAGTTAGTCGAATACTACCTTTGGTTAATCAAGGATTTTTGTAAGAGTGCAAGACTTGGCAAACCATTTGAGGTTCTAAATGTAAGGAAAAATCTTGAGATGAAGAATGTTAATTGGTGTACATGTGTAGGGGGTAATTTTGTGCTTTTTACAGATGACTCAAAGGATGGTTTAGAATGTATATTAATAAAACATGAAAAGGTGATTGTATATGCCTCTAGGAAGTTAAAAACGCCTATATAAAAAAAAAAAATATCAAGGTTTGATTGCTAGTCGAATGAATGGAAATTGTCAAGTATAAGTTAGAAAAAAAAAAACGTAAGCTGATGATCGATCTGATAGGCTTAACCATGAAGAGAATGATATTTTCTCAGGTGTGAATTTCGAGGACGAAATTCTGTTAAGGAGGGGAGGATGTGAAGACCCGAAAAATTTCTTATTTTATCGAATATTAATGGTTTCATTAAGTATTTATCCACCTGTTTTCCCCAAATAATTTATTACGACCATTTTAAATCCATTCGTATGGAATAATGTCTTCATTGTGTTTTTAAAATGTCCCGTTAACAACTTCAATTTTCGGAAGGATTGTTTAAGTGCGAGATAGTGAACACGAGTGTTTCGAGGTGATAATATATTCGAGAGTATGATTATCCTGGGGAAATTAAGAACGGACAATAGCAGATTAAGAAAAGTTAATCGAGAATTAAAGGTGAATAAGTTCTAAGTGAGCATATACTACTCACGCGTGGATAGTTTTCCAAAAGACGCATGGATACAAATTTATTGGAGATTTGAGGAGTTAATACTCGACTCATGTGAGGACTCGTAAAAACTATTATTTTTTTTTTAAACCTAATTTATGGCTTAATAAATTATTTAATTGGATTTTATTTCCAAGGAATATTTTCTAGTCTTATTAGACCTAAATACATGGTAATATAACTTCGTTATATTTTTAAAATGATTCGTTTCGAAAATTAATTTCCTAGAGCGCGTTTAGTAAAAATAGTGAATAGTGCTTGGAGATTTTAACCGCGTAGGAGCACAATGAACTTGGAATATTGGAGACTTGCACTACGGTCCTAAAATAGGTAATATTATGAATAAATACTCAAGTGATAGTTAGTAGTGCAATCGTTATAAGAATTTCTCGGAAGTTTCGCGTTATAACGTTAAATTTGACGGTACGCGTTTTCACGCGCGCGACTTCAATTGAGGGACTTTAGACCCTTATTTCGGGACAATTAAGAGTGAATAATATTTACATGAATATATATGCCTTGGAGGTTTAGTGCACTAGTGAACCCAACGCGCGAGAAAATCGAGCCGTAATCGCACCAAACGGCCCCTAATGAGAGTTGACTTTTGGGTGAATTACCACCACTTATTTCACCTTCTCTTGGAAGCTAAAGGAAGTCAGATTTCCCTCCATTTTCTCTCTCCTCACAGCCGACCAAACTCCCTCCTCTCTCTAACTCATTTGCAACAAAATTTCTGCTCACTAATCTCACTCAAAACCACCCCAAATCATCTCCAAATTTAACCAAACTTGCACCACACCTAGCTTGACACTTGAGGATCATTTTGAGCTGCAAACAAGGGCTGGAAATCACGGTTTTTCTGGTGCATTAGAGGGCCGAAATTTCTGCTTGAACACCAACCCAAAGTAAGTGATGATCCACTCTTGAAAACTTGAAGTTTGGAAGCTATCTT
>NW_020862259.1:0-9699 GCF_003713205.1 Coffea eugenioides | reverse complement strand
TGAGGATGAACACGGGGAATAACGAGGATCATAACTCTTCTTATTTGTCAATCTCTGGAGGCATTGCACAAATGCCAGCTACCATAATTAATTCACTGTTGCCACCAGATATGGAATACAGGGATATTGCTTGCTCATGAAATTATGTATTTTGAACACAAATCTGAGTGAACGTTGCGTCCATTTATGCCATCTTTTTTTTCTTTTTATATATAGAAATCATCATTTGATTTATAAGATCTGCACTGGTAGTAAAACATACATCATCGAACATATAGCACGAAGAGGTAAGTCCAGGCTCGTGGGATTTGACTTTAGAAATTGTAACTTCAAATTCTTCATGGCCAAGATTGTAATTGTATCACCAAAAACAGTAAAGTTTAATAAATTCCGTATCGTATTTGAGTTTGATTTCGTTGTCATTGTAGTTGAATTCAAACAAGTTTTTATCAGCTGAACTCAAAATGAACTCAAACTCTTTAATAGCCAAAGAAAAGGTAATACTACAAAACTTCGAAATGCTACACCTCATTTCAGTCTACCGCACCAATAATCAATGATAAGATGATGCATCGTGATCAGAAAATGCGGAAACAATGAGAAAACATGTCAAAAGAAAAATAAACTGTGTTCAGCATTAGCGCTTATGATAGGGAGAAACGCTTCAAAAAAGTCCACCAAGGAGTCCAATATGTAAGTCAAGAACCCAACTCTAACCCAAAAACTTAAACCATTAGATTTCGACCCCTTACTTATATATTAACCGCTCTTTCTCTCCCTCTCTCTGTCTCTCTCTCGGATCAACGTGGAACATAATTCTTTACTCATGAACCTAACAAATCTCCTCCTTCATGAGTAACCCCTTACATTAAATTCAAGTTTACAAGTCCTTCTTCGAGTCCACTTTAATAAAGTCTCTCCTAGGGTATCCCAGTGAGAGTTTTCTTCTCTCCTAGGGTATCCTATTGAGAGTTTTCGTCTCTCCTAAACTATTTTAGTGAGAGTTTTTTTTTAGTTTTTTGTTCTTTATTTTCTCAGATCTTGGAGTTTTTTTTAGATCTATATGTTAGATCTAAAATTTCTTCAGTCTTCTCATCAGATCTCACTTTCAGTTTTGAGCTTGAACCAGTTGGATAGCAGATCTGAGGGAATATTTCAGATTTGGATCTATCTCGACAGATCTCATCATTCTTATTGGATCTTACAACTGTTGATTAGCAGATCTGACGATTACAGCATGCACAAAGAGAGCTGCAGCGACTTATTCTATGATGAAATGTTTTTCAAATTTATAGTACTATTTAGATCTGTCCTTAATTTCTCAAATCTTATGTATTTGTTAAATTACAGATCTATAATTTTAGTGCATGTTTATCTGCCATCAGGGCAGCAATGTATATCAATTGTGCTGGACGATTTCCAGTAATCCTTTAATGAAATATGCTTTATTATCCAAAAAAAAAAAAAGAAAAGAAACACTGAGTCGAACATGGAAAAAAAAAAAAACAGTTATGGGCCAAAAGAAAGTCGCATGCATCACCAAGCTAAAGATGGAGTTATACAAAAATTCCCAGAATTTCAAGAAAACAAAGAAAAGAAAAATAAATCAAAAAGGAGAGAGAATGCTGTCCAGTTTTAGCTTTGTTAATGTAAATAATATTAGCATCAATTAGGATCACAAATTAGGATATTATCTTGTATTAATTAGCATCAATTAGAATCATAATTAGGGACTTACCTTGTATAATATTAGTCTAGATTCATTCTGTATGTCTGTATATATAGGCATGCAGTATATTGTTGTAGAAATTATGGATTCAATAAACTTTTCTCTCCCAAATATTTCTTTTAACATGGTATCAAGAGCCTTTTGCTTAAACTATCCATAAACTCTCCTTAATCTGCAAAATTTGTGTTTCCAACTTGATAACTGTGGACTTGTTAATACACATAATTTACCATCCAAAAACGCGGCCAAAATCATTCGATTTGTGTCACTTTTGTGATTTAACTACATTTCCAAACAATTAATACAAGGGTTGGATTTCCTAAAATTAGAAACAAGATTGTATATAACCGACAAATCTGGTATAATAAATGCAAGTACGATTCTTTGACCAGCCATGCTGCAGGTAGCAATTTATAGCTCATGGTTTGCACTTTGCACACTGAAGAATCTCTGATACGTATCTTATTAAAATTAGGATCAGAATACCAATGATTTAAGTTTCAGCACACTAGCCAAAAAAAAAAAAAAGAACTCATTAATGGTATGCCCAAAGCCGAATGATCTTTCCCCTGCATGAGTTTGCAAGATCATCATAATGGAAGAACAATAGGTTTTGCGTACAGATGAACGAGGAACAATGGAAGCAGAGTCTCTTGCTGTTTCAAATACGGTTAAAGGGCATTGGCTGCAATTAATTAGAAATTACATTCAGCATTTTCAGATTTTCTAGTTTGGACCAAATCTGGTCTTTGTAATTTCATTCATTAGCTCACCTTTCAAAAATGAACCTAAATTCGTGTTGAAACAAATAAATCATTTCCTATAACAAAAATTGCATGGGAGTCATAGCATCTTGGGGGCAAATAGCAAGCTTACATGGTCTAAACCACTTTAGAACTCAAGATAAACAATGCTTATTTTTCATGTGCTTATTTATGGTTTTCACTTTTGAAAGCACGTAGTTTGTGTGCAATTAGATACTTAAAACTAATATAAGAAAGTTTTTTTTTTAATTTTTTTTCTAGCAAGAAAGGATTGAGATTTAAGAAACGAGGAGGATAAAAGGGGACTAGAATTTGAGACTTCAAATGTTGAAATCTCAAACTTAGTTACTAAATCAGGGCATCCTCGGCTATAAGAAAGTCTTCAAGGTGACAAACAAATGAGAACATAAACAGCCTAGAATCACCCCGGACCTGCTACTTGCTTATAATACGTTTGGGGTCTTCATAGAACTTAATTGCACCATGCAAAAGACAACTTAATTATCAGTATCTTTCTTTCTCTCTAAGGTGACAAGTGTAAAACTTGCCTTTTTTAGAGGCAATTATGATCTACATGATTGATTTTAAAGTGATTGATATTTTGTTAATAATTAATTAGTATTTTCTATTAGATAATGATTGGTGATTGATATTTTGATTAATTAATATTTTGTCAATAATTAATATCCCGATTAATTGATTGACATTTTGTCAATAATTAATTAGTATCTCCCATTTGTTAATGATTGATTGATATCTTCTGTTAATTAATATCTTATACTCTGTTAATCAATCAAATCAATCAATTAATCAGTTATTTTCAGTTATGAATTACAGCGAGACTTCCTTGATAGAAGGAAACCCTAGAGATTTTGGTATTTGCCAGTAAGGGTTCCAATCCTAATTTATAAATAGCTCGTGGTATTCCATCAATTTAACACACTCTGATTAGGCATAAACTAGAAAACCGTTATTCTAAATTCTTCTTCTACTTTTTCTCTTCTTCTACGCATCTACATAGTTTCTTTGTTAATAATTAATATAGAGAAGAAGAAGGCAAGAAGACAATGAGCTGTAAGGATTTAATCTCTGCTCAACAACAATGGCTGGAGGTAAATCATTTAACTATCCGCCGCTTAATACAACTTGTTTGTACTTATTTGGTTTAACAACAAGCACTTGAATATTTACATATCTTTCCTGGAAAACTTTTGTTAAAGAATACACTTGCCCCAGATGAGAAGCTTTGTGGTGCATGGTTGGGTTGTATATAGTTGGACAAGCCACAAAATTGATTGTCTTATACGAATATGGAAACACGATTTTTATGTTCTAATGGTAGTGATGACCTAATACGTTGTCCAGAAGACAAATCATCTGGTGGTGATAACATATCATGCATTACGGGATTTACTGACCATATCTCACGACATAAAGCTAAATTGTCAAACCGTCATAGCCATGTGCCTTTTATTGTTCTGTTTTTCAGAAACCATAATTAAACGTTTGACACTCACTACATTTTTTCCCCTTTGGAAACCAAAATTGTCATCAAGAGTGTCTTCATTACTCAGTAGTTGACTGCAAGAACCGTTAAGTTCCATCTTTTGAAATACCCCCCAAGATTTCAAAAAATCTCAAATTTGTGGTACTTCAATGTCTATCAAAACCAAAGAAAGTTAACCACTCAACCATTTTTTTTTTCCTTTTATGTTTCAATGTGGATAATTAATGAAAAGAATTTGGCTGATAGAAAAGCTTTTCTTTCTCTAATATGTTAATGACTCATCTCAAAGAATTCTGATCCATCTAACTAATTAGCTTTGCGGTCTTGCATCATATAGTCGCCACATAAATTTGCTATTGACTCATCATAATCTTCTCTTTTTGTCCAAATCTAAGTTAAACATCTTAATTGGATCGTGGCATCATCGTCTAAGCCATTACATAGAAATTAAATACTCGCATCTCATTCAATACGTACCACCTCTGCTGTCAAACCATATGTTGCTGTCATACAGGGGCGCAAGGTATGTGCTTTTTACACCTTGTACAAGGAAACTTAATTCTTTGAAACTACCCTTCTTTGATGGGACCAACTTTTTGTTTTCGCTTTTCTTTTTTTTTTTTTTTTACTGTTGAAAGTTTTTTAAGAAAAAGTAAAATTCGTGAGAAGTAGAGCAAAGCTACTCTTGGATTAAGTTATTTTTTCTAACAGAGTAATAAGCAAATGATAATAGTACAAATTTAATGTCTAAGGACAGAATTACATACATTAATTAGATGTGTGTGTGTGTGTGTGTATATAGTACATTCAAGGCCTTGTTTTGGATAACAGGGGAAGCAAATAAGAAGAAAGAACACAAGTCTTCATTTCCTTTATTAGATTAAAATCTAGGCTTGAAAAACAATGAGATTGTATTGGATGCATCAAATGATAATTGAGATAGTTTTCATTTTTGAGGTCTGGGATCGATGTCACTAAAATATGCAGGTGAACGAATTCAAATGGGGACGGGAAAGAATAATAACACTATAAGATAAATTTCTTTATTCGTTTGTTTTTTTTCAGGATTGTGTTTGTGGAAGTACGAAAGGTAGGTCATGTCGGATGCAGCAAATGACAATAAGACGATTTTCATGTTTAAAGGATAAAGACAATGCAAAATACATACATCAACTATGTACACGTACATATTAAGTCTAGATTGGGATAGAAGGAAAGAAGAGCAGAAATACGTAAGCAGTGAGGCAGACAAATATGATAGGTTTCTTGGATCATTTGGAAAGGCTTGGTCAGTTTAGAAAGAACAAGATCGTTTTAAATGCATTCAATATTATTATTATTATTTGGTAGAAGTTAATATCATACAAATTTCACAAAATTCAATGACTTTTTATTTAGAAAGAGAGCTTTGTATACTATTTGATTCCCTCATTTCTTTTCTTTTCTTTTCTCGCCGGTAAAACTTACACTACCAAATTTCTCCAATTCTCTTCTTTTCTCTCCATATCTCTCGATCAAAACTAAGTCTCCATATTTCCAATCCTACTTTTTCAAGAGCAATAAAAGTCTACAAAACATGTTCTCATACATAAATATTATTAAACTCACACCTACACTCCTTTTTGGTTAAGGTTCATGATGATCCTAAGTGGAGTTGAGCTTCATTTCAATACTTACTTATAAGGTTTGAGCCAGAGTCCAATCCAAATGCACTGCCAATCGTAAGTACCTTCTTTGACAAATGAAAATCACACCGTAAATCACATAGCTTAATCAAAGTCGTGAGAAGAAAGCACCTATTTAACTTAATAACTAATTCTAATCCTGATTGATTAATTTAAGATTATGCTAAAGCCTAAAGAGGTTTGCTTATTTTAGTATTTATCAAATATACCCAATGATCACCTCAAGGTCTCTCCCATGGCAGCCATAGTGACGTTAATTATAAATAAATAAATATTGAAGGAATAAAACTTTAATTTGTTTTTGTTTATGCCACAAAAATGTATAAATTGAGACGCACACACAAAAACACACACAACACTAAATATATATGCCCCACTTCCATAACTTGCTGTTATCTATCGACCTTCCCCCGCCCCCCCTCCCCCCCTCTCCCCTGATTATATAGAGATTGAATTCAATTGAACTCCATTCAATTCAATTGCCCCCCATGAACAGAAGGAATGTTTAGCCTTAGACAACATATAAACCATATATACGATTACTCTACCACCTCTTTTCCTTTCAGTCTTTCTCTTTCAGTTGAATGAATGCTGATTTAGCCCCGCACCCTTCGCTCCACCCTCCGGTTATTGCTACACTTAGATTTAGAAGAATTCATTCAGTCTCACAAGTGGATAAGAATTACTCTTCTTGATCCATTCCACCTCTCAAGGACTTCCCAATATTCTCAAAAATCCTCAACTCCTAGTCTGGATAGAATACAGTTGTCCCCTATAACTCCAAACTCCAAATTTTTATTTTTTTTGATCATCGAAACAACAACCAAATTTTTCTCAAGGAGAAAGGAGAGAAGTGTTTGCTTTTCTATGCTCCCATAGAAAGCATCACTTCATACCCTCCCCTCCCCTCGCTCCACAAATCCCACGTTTTCTTTTACCAAATGGATCTCCCTAAATCTTTGCTTTGTCTCATCTTATCTTGGGTCATATCTCAAGTACGAGGATAAAGGAAGCAAGCTCTACCGTTATTGTTCTAGTTGTTGGTTTCTTTCTCTTATCCTTTTTATCAGTTTTAATTTGGTAACAACGAAGTTTTTCCTCCACTGGTGGCCAGTGTAGTACTTGTTAAGATTCTTCATGGACTACTTGAGGGAAATTGAAGGAAAAAGGCTACACGATCGCAACCCGAATGAAAAGATGATGATGAAATCTTCCAGGTGTGTTTGTGTTTCTGGACCGATCATCGTCGGTGCCGGACCATCAGGACTAGCAGCAGCAGCTTGCCTGAAAGTAAAAGGTGTCCGAAGTGTTGTTTTAGAGAGATCTCATTGCATAGCTTCTTTGTGGCAGCTCAAGACTTATGATCGCCTTAGACTTCACCTACCAAAGCAATTTTGCGAGCTTCCCTTGATGCCTTTTCCAGAGGGCTTCCCAACTTATCCAACTAAACAGCAGTTTATTCAGTACCTGGAAGCTTATGCAAGAAAGTTTGACATTAATCCGAGTTTCAATCAATCTGTAGTGAGTGCTGAGTATGATCAAGTTCTCGGGCTATGGCGGGTAAGGACGGTGGGATTGAAGAAAGAGGAGACTGAGTACGTTTGCCCGGGGTTGATAGTGGCCACCGGAGAAAATGCCGAACCTGTAGTGCCAGATATTGAAGGGATGAAGGACTTCGGAGGGGATATATTGCACACAAGTTTGTATAAAAAGGGAGGTGATTTCGGAGGGAAAAGGGTTTTGGTTGTTGGCTGTGGAAATTCAGGAATGGAGGTTTGTTTGGATCTCTGCAATCATAATGCTAGTCCAACACTTGTAGTCAGAGATACAGTAAGAACACTACTCGATTTTTATGAGCCATTCTTCTACCTCTCTTTTTGTTTTCCTTTTGATTTTTTGTTCCTCCCAAGTAAAGCAAATCCATTACAACTTTTTTTTTAATGCTTTTTGGTCTCTTCAAGCTTTTGAATTGAATCTCCATTTTAATAAGCAAAAGTTTTTCATTTTCAACTTTCCGCCTGTTTTTGACAAAGAAAAAGTAAAAAACTAGCTGAGATTTCCTGGGATTTTTTAATTGAAATATTATTATGCATTTACACTAGGAAGTTCTCAATTACCAATCTGAATAAACAGATTCATTTCAACCCAAATATTTTCTTTTTGTTAAATTAGGTGAACAATAATATGCAACCCTAGTTCGTTCTCCTTTTTTAGGGGTGTTTCCTCCAACTGTTTTTAGTTGTGAGTCCAATCAAATTCCAACTGTATCAACTCATAGAATCTGCATAGAACTAAGTAAGTTCCTTGGGATTCTTGTATGTAAACAGAAAATCCCTGATGAGTCACTTTCTTGGAATCGTAAAGCATGCGGAACATTGGTCAGAAACTGAAGATTGGATATTCGATCAATTTAAGTAATTGAGTCTTAATAATTTGTTGGGCTCTGGAAAGGGTATCCCTTTTGCTAGGATATGGTGTCCAGTAATGATCAGCACCCACCCTGAAACCAGCCACAAACCATCCCTTCAAGAATGTCATGGCTAATTTGTACTGGCCAATTCATCTTTTAGGGTCCCCATTTGTTATAGCCCCCTTCTCTCCCCCCCCCCTCCCCCCCCCCTCCCCCCCCCACCAATACACAACAACACACCACCAAATATTTTTGGCAACCTTTTTTCATGTGTGGGAGAGGGAAAACTATACTAAACTTTTTCGGTTTTGTTTAGTTTTCGATCTGCTAACGATGATGATTATGCTGATGGTCATGTTATTAGGTGCACGTCTTACCAAGGGAGATGCTAGGAAAATCAACTTTCGGGCTGTCCATGTGGTTGCTCAAGTGGCTGCCCATGCGTCTTGTGGATGGTTTCTTGTTGATTGTGTCGAGGCTCCTGCTCGGGGACACCGCAAGATATGGCCTTCATCGCCCGCAAATGGGGCCGCTTCAGCTAAAGAATTTGTCCGGAAAGACACCGGTGCTGGATGTTGGGACACTGGCCAAGATCAAGGCTGGAGACATCAAGGTACTTGTCAATATGATCAACAAAAAGAGAAAAAAAAATCCTACCTACCTTTTTTATTTTGCCCTTTTGTTTTTCCACTTTAATTGCAAAATCGTTGCATCTCGCTTTTTATTTGTGGGAATCGAATGGAATGGATCCCATAAACAAACTTTGTTTTAGCAATCAACGATTGCAATATGAGGCGAATTCGTAGCAAAACAAAATTCTCCAATTTTGTTCAAGCAAAACAAATTGTTACCAACGCGGGCCAGCAACCCCCTTTTTCTTTCTTGTGATCGTAGGCTGTCAATTTGGCAAATTTTGCTCAGAATGACTGTGACATTCCCTGCCCATTTTACTTTTGAAAAAGCAATAGCTCGTGTCGAAAAGAATGATGCCCAAATCAGAGGCAAGCTGTTAAATGTTGTAGAATTTTCTTTTACAGTAAGATTACAGTTAACAACGTGTCAAGAACAAAAGTAAGAATGATTATGACTGACAGAATTGTCAGCCTTTCTATTTTCGGCGCATATATGCGCTTTAAAATGTTAGCAATTATGAACAATATGTTTCCATCAACATGTTTTACTTGGCCAAATTAAGAAAGTCATGATATCACTTCACCTATTTGAAGTTGCTAAATTTATTGCTACTGTTGTAGGTAAGTCCTGGCATTCAAAGACTGAGGCCACTTTCAGCAGAATTTGTGAATGGAAAAACAGAGAAATTCGATGCAATCATCCTAGCAACTGGTTACAAAAGCAATGTGCCTTCTTGGCTAAAGGTACTTTTCCCTCTTGCTTTTAACTTTGTTTCTTGATTCTTAAGGATGCTCTTGCAAGTTCAAAGTAATAGATTTTTTTTTTTTTTTTATAAAGTTAGAAATGGGATCTTATTATATTATTCATTGCCTCCATCCCAGGAAAAAGAGATGTTCTCAGTGAAGGATGGGCTACCAAAAAGACCGTTTCCAAATGGTTGGAAAGGTGAAAGTGGGCTATATGCCGTGGGG
>NW_020862258.1:0-40274 GCF_003713205.1 Coffea eugenioides | reverse complement strand
TCCCACTAGTGTGCATTTCATTGTCGTCCGCCACTAGCCGTGGGTCAGTCCCACTAGTGAGCATTTCATTTTCATCGCCACTAGCCGTGGGTCCGTCCCACTAGTGTGCATTTCATTTTACATCGCCACTAGCCGTGGGTCAGTCCCACTCCACTAGCCGTGGGTCAGTCCCACTAGTGTGCATTTCATTTTCATTGCCGCTAGCCGTGGATCAGTCCCACTAGTGAGCATTTTATTATTACATCGCCACTAGCCGTGGGTCTAGTTCCCACTAGTGTGGCATGTCATTTTATGCCCTAAACCACGGTCAGTCCCATAATTTTATTTCCGGGTCGAGGTCCCATGATTTTAATTCCTTTCGGTCAAAATCCCGTTTTTAAATTCCTGTCGGGTCTCCCGTTTTAAATTTCCTGTTCGGGTCAATCCCGTTTTAAATTTTTTTGTTCGGGTCAATCCCGTTTTAAATTACTGTTCGGGTCAACCCCGTTTTAAATTTCCTGTTCGGGTCAATCCCGTTTTAAAATTCCTGTTCGGGTCAATCCCTTTTTAAATTTCTTGTTCGGGTCAATCCCGTTTTAAATTACTGTTCGGGTCAAGCCCGTTCTAAATTACTGTTCGGGTCAGTCCCGTTTTTTTAAATTACTGTTCGGGTCGGTCCCGTTTTAAATTCCTGTTCGGGTCAGTCCCGTTTTAAATTTCATGTTCGGGCCAGTTCCCGTTTTAAATTCCTGTTCGGGTCAGTCCCGTTTTAAATTTCCTGTTCGGGTCAGTCCCGTTTTAAAATTTCTTGTTCGGGTCAGTCCCGTTTTGAATTCCTGTTCGGGTCAGTCCCGTTTTGAATTCCTGTTCGGGTCAATCCCGTTTTAAAATTCCCTGTCAGGGGCAGTCCCCGTCGTTCGAGTCGTTCGCAGCCAAATAGCACAGGTGAGTATTTGGTGTCTACTTCTTTGTCTTAAGTTTTTCAAAAACTCAGACAAAGAGGGGCAAACTGTAGACACCAAATTTTTAATGTCACGATTTTAGTTTTTAAACTTTTAGCATTTGTTTTTATTTTAGTTTTTACTTTTTGCATTAGTTTGGTCCTTTTAACTGTTTTGTTTTTTTTTATTTATTATTATTTTGTTATTATTATTATTATTATTGTAAGACTTTAGCCTAAAAGTTGTCAAAAAGGAGAAAGTTTCATAAAAAAGGGGATAAGTTTCATTTCTTTTAGTGTTATTAATCGGAGAAGAAAATCATCAATCAAAAGATTTTTATTATTAAGATTAGCAATTTTGTTTTATTTTCTTAGTATTTGTTTATTTTAGTCGTGTTTACTTAATTTGTTGATTGGTTCATTTGGAAAAAGGAAAAAAAGAAAAAGAAGAAAAAGAGAAAAATGATGAAAATGAAAAATTGCAACTTTGCTGCTTATTATTTCTAGTTTATTTATTTTATCCGATGTTAGTTAAATTGTTGGTTTTTACTTAATTTCATTATCATTTTGTTAAATTACTTTAAAAAGGAAAAAAAACAAAGAAAAAGAAAGGAAAATTAGCATTTCATTTTTGTCTTTTTCTTTTGCCTAATTCAGCTCATTGTATTCAGTCTTTTCTTCATTAGTTATTTTTATTAATTAGTTATCTATATTTTGTTAAATTATTATTACTAAAAAAAAATTGAATATTACATGCAAGCTGCGGAAACGCAGCTTGCAAGGACGGATGCATGCCCATCGGATGGCCAAGAAAAAGGTTTTGAGAGGAGACGATTTCTAGCCATTGAATGGAGGGTTTTGGGGCTACTAGCTGGATATAAAAGGAAAGAGGAGCCGCAGCCGGGGGGAGGTTTTAGAGGGGACGGGCTGAGTGAAAAAAGCTGAGAGGGAGAGAAGGAGAGAAAAGGCGACGGGTAAGAAGAGCAAGAAAGAGAGGGACGGCTGGGTTTTTAGGAGGGAGAAAAAGGGAAACCAATGGAGGATTTGTGGCGGCTGAGAGAGGAAACAGAGGAAAGGAAAGCTCAGAGTTGCAGTCAAGTGAGCAAGAAAAAAGAAAGCTTTGAGAGTGGGTCTGAGATAGAAGGAAAACCAGAATTTGAGGTTTAAAAAGAGACCGAAAGGGAGAGAGCGAGAGGTAGGCAGTTGCAAAATCTTTGGCCGAAAGAAAAAGCTCGACGGCTGGGAAAAGAAGTCACGGGTAAGGTGGAAAAGAGTTTGGGGTTGCAAGAAGGTGATCGATCCTTATCATCGTTGTTCCGTTGACGTTCCTTTGAAGATCCGGCAGAAACCATTTCAGCCTTTTCTTTAGTCATCCCACGCTTCATTTCGTATTTAAGGTAAGATCCTTACCTTTTATGGTAGAAAGCTATTTTCTTTATCGTTATTTGCTTCTGTCTTTGCTTCTATGATTAGTTGATGGTTCTTTGCTGATAAAGTTGTGATGTTTGGAGCCTATGTGATGAATCAGTAGGTCTCATTTGAATTTTACTGTATGATTGTGTTTTGGCCGAACAAAAATTGCAGAAAGTTTGCAGTTTTGCTTGTTTTTGTGCTTAGAATCTTTTAGCTTGGACTAGGTTTTGAGAGACAGAAACCCAGGTGTGGTATATCATGAACGTTCATCACAAGTCCCTTCCCTAGCATCTCTGCTACATTTTTAATCTGTGTGAACTTATGAATCTGATGGAAATGAGTTAATGCATAGCGTTTGGATAGGCTTCACTTTGCACAAAATCTGCTGCAACAAACCTGATGCTCACGGCTTGTTGCAGCAGTGTGGAAGTCTCTTTGGTTTGTTCAAAGCTCAAAGTCCTTTTCCCTTGGGTTGTTGATATTCTGATTGTTTGAAGTGTCTAACTCTTTTGTTAGAAGGGTTTGAGTCACGGTTGATTCAAAAGAGTTGTATAAATCTTTTACCGCAAGTTCGCTCTCTTCTTTGCTGCATTTTGTCCATTGGCTTTGTTCGAATCTTCAAGACAGTTCATGCTTGGGTGGCATTTGATGATAATGGGGGTGAATTCCTTGCATTTGGTCTTTGGATGACAAACTGGTAGAGCTTGTTCGCATGCAAATATATTTAAGCTAAGATAAAAAGAAGTAAAAGCTGCTGCACTCGGTTTTATTCTTTGCTGTTCTTCCCGTGACACTGCCTTCGAGTGATTCTCTGTCACCTAGTTAATCTGATATTTGAAGAAAGAGGTAGTTGAATGGTTGATAGTGAGCCTATTTGTTTGGTCTAAGCCATAGATGTTTTGATGGGAGCCACGCGATGTGAAGCTGCAAATTTTGCAGCAGAACAAAGACCTTTTGTTTGCATTCCTTTTGCTGTTTTCCTTTCTGCAGCTGCTTGAAAAAGAAAAATCTATTTGGCTGTTGATTTTATGTTGGTAAGAGGAATCAGATAAGGGGTGTTGGGTTTGCATTTTGGGGGCTGAAATGGAAAAGTGGCCGAAAGAATGCTTGCTGAAAAAAGATAGATTTCAGGTTCCCAATTTTTTACATCAGTGTTCTTCCAGAATTTTGCACTAGTTCTTTCCATGCTCGAGTTCCTTCCCATGTCCTTGCTTGTTGGGATATCAAATTCATGTCTTGTTTGTTTAGTTCAAAGTTTGGATGTTAGATCAAGGAAACTTTGGTTAATGCATATGTTTGAATATGAATCTGGTCTTGGAAGGTGAAACTAAGAAAAGTTGCAGCAGTTTAGTTCTTCAAATGTTTGCATACTTGCCCGGAATTTTGCATGGGATGTTTCTAAGTTTTCTGCCTGTTTGGGATGACCGAGAGTTGCCACAATAAGGTTGGAACTCTCTATCTTGTTGTTGTAACAGAATCGAGAGCGGCTTTACTACTAGAGCTCTTGGTTGCTTGAAGCTTATGATTCCTTTGGTATTTGGTTGATCTACTGTGTGCATGTTTGTCACGAGTTTCTCTCTTTGTGCCTCCGCTGCATTTCACATTTAGTTGCATCATGAAACTGCTGATGTTTGTAGTATTTTCCTGATGCATGTAATCTCATGCGTCTCTCCTGCTGTATGTATTTTGGGTTATCTCTATCGCCTTAATCTCACCCATAGAATGCTTTATCATTGGTTTTTGTTAAAATGAAAGTTTGGAATTCTTGGCTGAATGAATAAAGCTGCGTTCCATCTTTATGTTTGCTGTCTTCCATGCTCCCCGCAGCAGTTCACCAAAACTGGTTTAGGCATCTATCTTGCTAGTTTTCAGTTTTGCAGCATGAGCTAGGAAGAACTAACCAAAGTTGCTGGATTTTTTTTTAGCATTTGAATGTTCTTGTTTCTCTGGATTTTTGTGTTCCGAAGAGGGGGAACAATGTTTGATCTCCTCATAAGTTTTCTTGTTTGTTTGGATTGTGTTAGTTTAGATGTTTTATTGCTTGGCTAGGAATTATGAAAGTGCATCAAGTTTTGTTGCAGAAACTCAAGTTTCTACGTGAGTGCATGGAATTTGCATGCATGTTTCAAAGAAAAATTGCATTCCAACCCCCCAAGTCTACCTTTGTTGCACTGTGGCCCAATTATGGGCTAATCTTTTGCAATTAAGTCCTAAATTGATTGCAACTTGAACCGTTATTTGGCTTCTTATTATTTTGGGACTTTCGAAGTGCTTAATGTTCTAATTGGACTCACATGACTGATTAATGTTTGCAATTGGATCCCTTTTACATGATAATTTGCCTTGATATGTTTTCACGTGAATTGGGGACAAATTTCAATGGATTTATAGGATAAAATCATGAAAGCTTAATAATTTGGAAGAATTTATAGTCTTGGTTTCGTTTGATTTAATTAACCATAATAAATAATTTTCCCTTCTTCTTTTGTGGTTTTTGCATTTGATTGTGATGGATTCCACCTTAAGCCATTCAATTTAGTACTCCATTTTAGACTCTTGAAACTTTTTTATTTGGGACCGAGTTTTGCCTACACATGCATGGTTTATTCCATATTTAATTTTCATTCCGTGCTTAATTTCCATTTTTGCGTTTAAATTTTTGTTTCATGTGATTATTTGATAACTAAAGTGGTACCTTGACCTTTTTATTATTTTGGAGGGTAAATTAGTAAGTTCACTTCGTTAGGGCATCGATTCAAGGGAGGTACACTCTATGCCTTATTTTGACCTTATTTGACCCTATGTGATCCAACGTGCTAAGTGAGAATGGCATGTCTACTTTGCTTTCCTTGCTTTTCCTTAATTCCTTTCATTTATTTCATCTACTTTTGCTTTCTCATTACGTCTTCCTTTTATTTATTTATGGGGTATGTGTAGACCTCTTGGCTTGTAATAGATAGGGCTTGGAGAGCATTTTTGTCCATTTTCCCTTTCCCCTTTTGTTTTAGTTAGCGAATGTAGTAGGTTCATTGCTTGCTTTTGTTGCTATGTGTTAATTTTCTTTATTAGGCTCTTGCATCTAGTCGAGCATGCTAAGTGTTATGTGCTATGTGTTTATAGGTGATTAGCATGTCTACTTGCTTTCTATAGTCATAGATGAATGTAATTGATGAATGTACGTCACCACACTAGTCCAACGCTAGTGGGAAATCATAGATATGGGCTAGTCCAACGCTAGACCCTTAGGGATTTCCCTCGCTAGTTCATACTTGCATGTTTCACTACATTTCATGCATTTTTCTTAGTTTTCAAACATTTGGCATGCCCCTCCAACCCTTTCCCCTTCATTCTAGACTTTTGCATCTTCATGCTAGTTATAGGGTACATTTGCTTGAGGGTCCCCTTTTGGTAAGGGAAACGAGCGAGTGTGGCTACAAAATAGCCTTAGCACGCTAGTTTTTCCTTCTAATCAAAGGGAAAATCAAAGTCATGAAATTAGGAATCATTCCCGTACCCGACTTGATGCACTCCTCTAGGTTCATGCATCTTCATCTTATCATATCACTTTTTTTCATTTTTATCTACATTTTTTCACTACTTATGTTTTTCGCAATCCACATGCCATGTTCACACACTTTCCCTATCACTTATTTATTTACTACCTCACAAATTACACCCAACTGCACTTATATGTATCTACTATTATATTTTCATCCATTTGCACACAAACACCTTTATTTTCCCAATTTGCACACATGCACTTGTCTTACATTCGCACACATACACGTTTCTTACATTTTCACACTTGCACTCATATTTGAGTTTTCATTTGCATCATTCGCGACCTCTATGAGGACTTTCTTTATTGGCCACCACAACTCATGTGGTTGGGACCAAAAAGCCTCGTAAGAGACATTTTAGATTTAGGATTGCATTTCTTTTTCACATCCATTAGTCATATCCAACATATATTTTGGGTAGAAGAATTAGGAAAAGAAGGGTTAAGTCACGCAACTAGCTCTGGCTAGGGTAAGGGAGTGTCTTAGGCTTTGTCTTTGCCTTCTCCCTTATTAAATGTGACCCCCGATCCCTCGCTTTGGTTACGTAGACCTCAAAGTTCTTAAAAAGGGGTTTGTTTACTTTGCTTTCCAAAAATCACTTTTTGGGTGACTTGGTACACCCTAACTCTATACCAAGTGGCGACTCCATTTTCCATTCAAAAACCCTTTTGAACTTTGTTTGGCCAAATCGTAGCATTTTCAAGTCCCACGGCCTTTTATTTTCATATTCACACACGATCACATACATATTCCACACACTACTTTCACACCACATCAAAAAGTGGGGCGCGACACCTAGTGAGGCGGTCGTTAACCACCTGTAACTGGTCCCTCAGCGTGTTCGTCCTCTCCTGCTCCATGGCCACGTCCCCCTGGAGCTCTCCAATCCTATCGGCCTGCATCCGCATGATGCCCCTAAGCCTAAGAGTTTCAGTGCGCTCCCTGGCGGCGGCACATCTAAGCCTCCGTCGTTCGACAAGTACTGCCTCAACCACGTGATCAGCGTAAGAGTAAAACTGGCAACGCCTACAATGGCGAGTCCTGCTAGCGGTATACCACAGCCGAGTCGGACCTCCCAGTCTCTCCTGGTAATCGATGAATCGTGGGCGCCTCTGAGGTGGCACACCTCCGCCTGCTCCACTAGTTCCGGCCATAACCTACACAGATAGCAAAGATTTATATCTTAGACAATATATTCACACTTAATGGCGTCTAGACACAATCCTCAAAATGCTAAGAATCAGGTTTCAGGTTTGCCCAAGTTATTTCTAACCTAGGCTCTGATACCACCTGTGACAGCCCCACCTTCCCCTAAGGCGTACCAAAGGGGTTAGTGGACTGCCTACCCAACTCTCGCCAGAACTACTAAAACGGTAAAACATTAATTCAAGTCGTTCGGGAATCTACTAGCGCGCTTAACCTAACCATCAATCGAGAAACGGAAAACAAAAGTCAAAACATAAAGCGAATAGTGACTGCCACATCACAATCCACCAAGACCCAGTCAAATGCAAATAACTTCTTACAATCCCTGAAAGGAATATATATACAAGCCAAGTATAATACATGGAACATGAATACACACACACTGTTACAAACCACATTTGTATGATTACAAGCCAAAAGGAAGCATTTAAATCCAAGTACAATTAAGGTTCCAACTATTGAGGAGCTATACAACATCTCTCGACTAGCTCTACTCAACTCATTCTTCAAAATCAAAAGTCCAAAAGATAATTCCCTATAAGGAAAACAAAAATTAACGGAGTGAGCTTTCGCCCAATGAGGTACCATCACGAAAATATACCAGGATCACATAAACACAAGAATATTCAGTCCAAATACGCACGTCAAGGAAGTAAAAGCAACAACACCCAAGTGTAGGGAATAAAAGGATACGGATGGCTCTCAAGAGCCCTTTTCCCCATTTGCCATGCTTGATCTCATCTCATTGACTCTTTGTCAATGTATACCAACTAATCATGACTGTAGACTCCTCTTTACTCCAATTATCCGTCCACCTCACTTTCCCCTTACCGGGCCCCAACACCAAACAGTACAGAATTGGTATTACTCGAGTATACCGGAATCAAGGGTCTCATACCCAAAGATTCCCAATTACAGTCCCCATGGCTTGTCAAATGTCCCCGACCAAGTCCTTACTGGCTCGAGTCCATTGACTTCCAATGAGGTAGAGCTCAGAGTGAACAGTAAAGGTCCAGAGTTATAGTAAAGGTTGGTATCCAAGCGACACCAAATCAAGTACAGTCAAGAGTATTCAAGTAATATCATAAACCGTCAAGTAAGCCTAATATAATAACCAGTCAAGGAGGCCAGAGAGTACGAGAGTGGTAAAGTACACCCTCGCCTCACCTAGCTCAAACAATCATCACAACTAGTCCAAATCACAGAATTCAAGTACAAGAAAGCCACGGAATAACAAACATGTGAGTAGTACACTCACCCAGTCAAACAAAGTAATTTCACAAGTTTTCGCCCGACGTAAGCCTCGGATCACCGGCACGCCCTATAACAATCAAGAAAGTACAATGAAAACTCAACACGAGTCGAATACCTTTTTCTAGGAACTATTAAGGCAAGAACCAAATATAGCTTGGAAATGAAAATTACATAACATTTAGGGTTAAAAGTAGAAACAAACCCTAAGACTGTTCATTTCTATCAAATCTCAACCCAACTCATAAGAATCCAATACCCTAGACACTTGGACAGCATTTCCCCTAAAATTTCAGCTTTTCCAACCTACAAGACAACCATTAAAAGCCATCCAACACAACCACAAGCACCCAAACAATTCATAAGCCATTCAATATACTTCATTGGGGTCATAATACCCCTCAATTATAGCCAATTAGAAGCTCAACTATCAACCATAGAAAACCCCCAATTAGAAACCCTAAATCTGAAATTTTCCGCACAAGCGAAAATTTTCCGCAAATAACCACAATTAACGTACAAGAGAGCTATTTAACACCATTTAGAACCACCAATTCAAGCTCAAACATATCCAAATTAGGAAAACAGAAATATTCCCACAAAAATCAGAAAATTAGCTAGCTTCACTCCAATCCACTAAATCTTCCGAAAAATCACGTATATAGCTACTATAAGGCACCAATTGGCCGAAATTAGCAACAAAAGATGAGTTCCAAGCAAGATACCTTAGTTCTTCAAGAAAGGTTGTAGCTTAGGAGGTTTTCTTCCAAAACAACACCACCAAGCTCTTCAAACACCCTTTGCAAGTTGATTTTATGGACTAATTCAAGAAATAATCGGTTGGTTTTCAAGATTGTGCAAGATTAGAAGATGAAAGGTTGAAGATTTCTTTCCTTTGCTTGCTAGAGGAATTCGGCCAAGGGAGGTAGAAGATGAAGACTATTTGGGTCAAATTTGGACTTTTAGTAAAGTTTAAAGAAAGTTAGGCAAAGTTAGGCAAGTCTACACTAACCACAATTGGACACTTGGCACCTTGTTGTTGCTAGAAGTCATCTCATGTCTCCTCATTGTTAATCCATCTAGGTAACCTCCAACTATCTCCTAACACCTGGTAATTAAATCTCTTTACGTAAAATTTAACCTAATTGGCCGAATTTCTCTCACTTAATGCACGAGCGGGTCCCACGTCCAATATACATTCCTAATTTCTCACGAATTACCTTTTACTCGAAAAATGATTTTAAAACTATATTTACTGATAAAATGTGGATAAAAGTAATATAATAAAGAAAATAAAAGAAAACGGGTGCACCGGAATAAAATAATACCTAAATTTTTTTTTCCTGGGTTCTCACAGCTCGGCTCTCTCTCTCACTTCACTCTCGGTTCGTGGCAGAAGAAGGAAATGGAAATGGAATTGTTGTGGTGAATTGGAGTTGATGTAGTGGTGTGGGTGTAGTGGGGATGAGCCGGCAGTATGGAAGTGATTGGATTTGAAGCTTGCCCAATGAAGTTCCATGACTGCATGGTTAATTTGAGATGGAAGAAGGCTAATTTGGTCTTTTAACATCTTGTCCGACCTTCCACTTAGGTCCTCACTCATAATCTAATTCCAAAATTTTACCTCAAATGAAATTTGATAGCCTACTAGTATACTAATCTCGCAAAAATTCAATTATCGAGATTTTAACATCCTAAGTGAAATTATAAAGGGTTTTGACCTAAAATCGATTTCGTCTTAATTCTAGGTTCCCGTTGACACTTAACATTATTAACACTTAGAATTAACGATCAGAATTCAAAGAATTAATATTAAAGCAATAAAACAATCTACATCAAGAAATATTATTTTAACTTGGCAAAGCTCAAATAGTTTAATATTTTGCACAATTAAATTATTTATAACATAAGAATTGTTATATTTTTTTTCCATACTTACTTAACAACAAATGAAAATAAAATTTATTAAAAGTCTAAAATGCAAATGCAATATGTATATATATATTTTTTGTTTCAAGGTTCTCACAATCACACTCGTTCTCTTTTAACTGAACTGTATAACTGAACTGAACTGCTCATAATTGAATTGTATTTGGATGACTGGATGCCGTTGGAGTGAATTTCCTCGACTTATAACTGAACTGTGGGGACGCCCAAATCTCAATTGGCCGACCTTGCGACTCGAGCTAGCAAGGGCTTGGTCGAGAAGTTTGGTGAACCATGAAATAACTGTAAGCTTCATCTATTGAGAGATTTTGCTTGGCCTACTCGCGTAGTAGTGCCTTTTATAGAAGTTCGGGCCCAGTGCGGTGTATGGTGGACGGAACTGTGAAGTAAGTGGAGTTCTACGGACTTAAATGCCGACCCGGTTGACGGAGTGTCACTGCGGGAAGGTATTCGGTCAAGGTTTAGCGAAGCAAGTGGAACTTAGCTCCTGAGAGCTTCAATATCCTTGAATTGTTTCTGTTTACTTTCCCTACTTGAAATGTCAATTAATTGAATTTTATAGTGTACCTACTGGGTAAACGTGATTGTTACTTGAACTATGTGTCTGCATGTGTGTTTCTTGGTCTCACTGAGCGTTAACTCATCCCATTAGATTTGTTTTTCTCAACAGGGACCGAAATGGAAGGAGTTATGAAAAAGTCGGCTTGAGGCACTTTTGCATTAAAGTTTCGATGGTAATCGAGTAGACATATTTTGAAAGTTGTATATTTTGGGAAAGTGATTGTATATTGAATTTCTGATGTAAGAATGAACATTTATGTATGGAAATGACTTCGTACCTTTATTCCGACTTTCATTATTAGTATTAGACTTTAAGTTTGGACGGGATTTGTACTGAGTCCTGGCGAGAGTTGGGCAGACGTCCCGCGGATACCCTTTGGTTCGCCTTAGGGAGAAATGGGGGCATCACAAGTCTAGTGAATTCGATTGTTCTCGATATTTTGATGCCACAAGATTGCGTTACATAATCTATCCAATTTAAAAAAAATAGATTTAAGGGGTTGCAATTCTTGAAGTAGAAACATAGGAATAGACGAGAGTAGATGCTTTAATAAAACTATCTTACCTTCAGCTGAAGTAATTTAGCACTCTAATGCGCAACCGAGCTCTCATTTTTGCAATAATACCATCAAATAAAAGGCAAGTGATCATTCCTCTAGTAATAGGAGGAATTAAGTAAGTGAATGGAAAAAACTATTGCTGAAAACCCAACTTAGACTTGACCAACCACACTTGCTCTTCATTAGCTCGAATAGAAATAAGAAACAAACTCTTTGAGATATTGATTCTCTGTCCTGAATAGGCTTCATACTACCCAAAAAATGTAAGTAACACATCAAAACAATCCTTTGAGCATCATGCAAAAATCAAGATATCAACTGCAAAAGTCAAATAAGGAATCTAACTACTAGTTGTGGCATAAAAACGTCGAACATCCTACAAGTATAAGTGATGAATGCCACGGCCAAAAAATCCACCACTAATAAAAAGAATGCAAGAGACGTAAAGTAAAATGATCCAAATTATTAAAGTACCTAGCTTTATTCTTTTATTTTCTTTTAGGAATAATTTCTTGAACCTCTTTTTAGAGTTTTGACAATATCACTTAACAACATTGAAGTTTAAAAAATATCACTTGCCCTCCCCATTTTCAAATTTTTGTAACATTCATAACCTAATTCAAATTATATGATTAAAACACTATGTTTAGGAAAGAGAAAATTATTTCATTCTAAAGTTGCCCTTTTGCTGTGGCCCCTTAATTGTAATGACAAATCAATATAAAATCTTTTGACATTTGAAAATTTGATGGATGTGTTCTTTGATGAAAACTTATAAGTTGAGAGATCCTTGTCGCGCCCTATTTTTTATAAGAAAAATAAATAAATGGTTTGAAAAGTGAAATTTTGATTTGAAAATGAATTTTAATTTACGAAGAAAATGAAGAGAAATATGGGTCTAAATGGGATATGAAAATGCGACGATTTGACCCAAAATATGGTTTAAAAAGGGTTTATTGAATGAAAAATGGAGTCGCCACTTGGTATAGAGTTAAGGTGTACCAAGTCACCAAAAATAAAAATTTAAAGAAAAAATGGAAAAAACCCATTTTAAACGATTCCAAATCTACGTAAATCAAAGAAAAAGGTTCGGGAGTCACATTTGAAGAAAGGGAAGGCAAGGATAAAAATCCGAGGCATCCTTTCGACCTAGCCAAGGCTAGTTACGTGATTTAGTCAAGGATTTTCTTATTTTTAATCAAAAGATTTATCACATTTGGACGTGCTATATGAATGCAACCATAGATCTAGGAGGGTATCGAGGGGTCAAAATTTCTCTTCAAAGCTCAATTGATGCCAATCACATTAATTGTGATGCCCAATGCAGATTCTTTGGAGAGGTCACGAATAATACAGAAAATATGAGACTCTAAGAAAAGAAAAAAAATAAAATAATTATACAAATATACATGTCTTAAAGGAATGTATCATGTCGGGTACGGGGGACTAATGTTCGTGTCTCAATTTTCCCTTTAATAGAGGGAACACGAGCGTGCTAAGGCTAGAAAGCCAAACTCGTCCATATCCCATATTCAAGGGGTATTCCCTAATCTAATCGAGCAAATGAACTCACCTAGTTCTAATGCTTATATGAAATGCAAAACTAATGTCATGTTTCATACAAAAGGGGCAAGTAATATACATATAAGGAAAAATAGGGGAAAATGGGTATACATATATAAGGAAAAGTGTCATGCAATATGTTGAAAGAAGCCCTAAAAAGTAGAGATATGCATGAGATGAAGGCATGCGAATGTATTAGCGAGGAACGGTCCTATTGGATCTAGCATTGGACTAGTCTTTCACTAGCGCTCTCTCACAAGCATTGGACTTGTAAGAGTTCAAGGGGAATACCATGACTAGCGTTGGACTAGCCACGGTTTCGTGCATTTGCATCCATCATACATACATAAGTAAATGTGCATAATTAAAGCGAGTAGACATGTGAGCACGTAATTCACATAACACATAACACGTAAGCATGCATATCTAGATGCCAAAACCTAAGAAAGCGATTAAACACATAGCACTTAAGCATGCAAAACACATAAGGCAACTAAGGCCCTAACTATTACATTTTTAGGGGGGAAGGCCTACTACAATCTAAATGGGGAAATAAGAAGGAATAAAAATAATTAAATCCCTAACTATTACAATTTTGGCGTTCGAGTGCCTCCCAAATGATAAAATTGAACTAAAATTAAAGCAAAAACTAAGCAACTAAAGAAATAAATAAGGTAAAACGAAATAACACTTAAAATCATGCAATTGCACACATAAAACACATATATGCACGTAGGGTCAAATGAAGTCAAAAAATAAAGGATAGAGTGTACCTCCCCCGCAATGGTAATCAAATGAAGGAAAAATGGCTTCAAAACAATAAAAGGGTCAAGGCACCAATTAAATAGTAAAGTATAAACAAAATCAGCAAATCCCTCTCAATCGCAACTTAAATGAAATCAAACAATGCATCATTTCCAAGGAAAGTAAATTATTGACCAAATTTCTGAAATAGAAAACTACTAAGGACCCAATTGCAAAAAAGTAACCAATTACTCAAACCCAATTAAATCATTTTAGGAACTTCAGAGGTCCAAAAGTAATGAAAAGGCCAAGTAATGGTTCAGATTGCAATTATTTTAGGGCCTAATTGCAAGAAATTGGAACACAACTGGGCTTGCGCAGCATAAGTAGAAGCTAAGGGGAGTGCAGTGTAATTTTCCCTTCTTGATCATGCATGCAACTACGTAGAAGAACAATTTCTACCACTGAAGCTTTCTACAACAAAAATGAATGTCTGCTGCATTTTCATCTTTGACCACAGATTTCAAAAACTAACACAAACTTTGATCAAACTCTCTCAAACCAATGTCCAAACTTTGAATTGAGCAACACAACACACCAGCAAAAACACAGAAAGAAATGATGCGAAATCATGGAAACTTTCATGCAAAACTCGAAGAAAGTTTCTGCAACAGCAAGCTTCGGCAATTTAAGAAGCCTTTTTTAGCAACGAAACTGGCTGCAACTAATTCCACGACCACAACCTAATGCAATAACTTCAAGCTATCCTTGTTAATATTATCTAGCACAAAATATCTATCCCAGGAGATCCAATCAAAGCAACTGTATAAAATAAGAAATTGCAGCAAGGAAAGAGTGAAACTTGCGGCCAATGTAGACATGCCATCCCAGTCAAGCAGCAAACGAAAACAACAGAAAAATATACATCTATATAACAAAACCACGATCTTAGCAATTCAAGAAAGAAGAAGAAAAAAAAACTGATGTGTTCGTGTTGCAGCAACCAGCCAAGAGTTGAGCTTATTGCGTCAGATTTTCAATGCAACAACCTCCTCCCAAAAAACATACGAAAGACTCAACCATTAAAAGGAGCTAGAGTGCAACCTCTGCTGCTTCAATGTTCAGCAGCCTTACACAGCAAGCGTTAACCACAACTTATACAAGAAAATCATCTCAAATCCTACTTCCGTGAATTTAACAATAAAGCAACAGATTGAGCACACGAAAACATGAAAAATCTGTAACGTGGGGTTAGCTTGCAATTTTCCAGATTCGTCCAAGTTTTGACAACATTTTAACAACTGACTAAGGTCCAATTCTACCACAAAACAACAGAAACAAGAAAACATAGCAAAAACACAAGATCCATGACTTCACAAAAGCAGACGTATACAGGAGGAAGCCAAGCAGGAACCAGCACCGCAATTTTATTGGGCTTATGAACAAAGTAAAACATTACCTTCGACCTTTCGAAAAGCAAACCACGGTCTGAAGTGATCAAAGGAAAAAAAGTATCGTTGCCAGACCAGAACCTCCTCTCGAAGCCTCCTTCGCTTGCCTTTTCCGTCGATGAAGGCATGCGACTGATGACAGGTCGATGAAGACTATGACAGCGTCCTCCCTTGGGCTTATCTCTCTCTCTCGGGCTTCAAGTTCTCTCTCCCTCTCTCTCAGCCCTCAAACCCTCGCTCACTCTCGGCTCTCTATCTCGCGCTCTTTTTCTCTCTGTTTCTTTTTTCTCTCGGCCATCCCCTTTACTTTCTCTTCTCTTTCCTTCCTCTCTCGCAACCTTTCGGTTATCGCTGAGAATAGACCGAGCTCTCCACTCTCCCTCTCTGGTTTCTTTTCCAATTTTCTTTCAACCAGCCGTCCTCCCTCTCTCTGTTGCAGATTCTAGCCGTCACTCCCTCTTCTGTTTCTCTCCGGTCCCCCCAGCTGTCAGCCCTCAGATTTTACTCCCTACTCTCACTCAGCCGTCATAAGCCTCCCCCATTTCTTGTCGTCTTCCTTTCCTTTTATAGGGGAACCATAACCCCTAAACCCTCACCTCAAAGGTGAGAATGAAGGGTTGATTCCCACCAAAATTTCCAGCCATCCGATCCAGAAAAATCTCCCATGAAAAATGACCATTTTATGTCGCTGCATGTGCGGCTTCTTTTCCTTTTTTTTTTCAATCACTTAATTAAACAATAATACAAAAAAATGACAATTTAAACGTAAATAAAATGTACAAAACCAGCAACAAAAAGATGAAACAAAAACTAAGATTTTTCAAGTATTTTTCTCTCTCTTTTTTTTCGATTAATAAACAGTAAAAGGAAATAAACATATTTTTATGAATGATTTTCTCTTTTGACAAATTTTAAAAGTCTTAAAATAAACGGCTAAAATGGCGAAAACGAATATAAAATAAAAATAAGAATAATAGATAATAATAATGATCTAAAATGCTATACAGATGCCAAAAGTCTAAAACTAAAATCATGAAATTAAGGAATAAAGAATAGATAAGAATTATTACTAAACAAAAATAAAATTAGAATAAAAAATTATTTAAAAATTTGGTGTCTACAATTTGTCCCTCTTTGTCTGAGTTTTGGAAAAATTTGAGACAAAAAATTTGACACCAAATACTTACCTGCAAACTAGTCGACGACTGTCGTTTTGTTGAAATGAGGACTGGCCCCTTTTGATGAGACTGACTCGGACGAGAAATTTAAAATCGGGACTGACCCGAAACAGGAATTTAAAGCGGGACTGACCCGAACAAGAAATTTAAACGGAACTGACCTAAACGAATTTAAATCATGGACTGACCCGAACAAAATTTAAATCATGAGACTGACCCGAACAAAACTTAAATCATGGGATTGACCCGAACAAAATTTAAAATCATGGGACTGACCCGAACAAGATTAAAATCATGGGACTGGCCCGAACAAAATTAAAATCATGGGACTGACCCGAACAAAACTTAAAATCATGGGACTGACCCGAACAAAACTTAAAATCATGGGACTGATCCGAACAAAATTTAAAATCATGGGACTGACCCGAACAAGATTAAAATCATGGGACTGACCCGAACAAAATTTAAATCATGGGACTGATCCGAACAAAATTTAAAATCATGGGACTGACTCGAACAAAATTAAAATCATGGGAATGACCCGAACAAAGCTTAAATCATGGGACTGACCCGAACAAAACTTAAATCATGGGACTCTAATATACTTACCTGAAAAGGATCTCAAAGCTTTGCCCCAGTAGAGGTTAAGTCTTTGCATCTGAGCCTATAGTTGATTCTGCATTGCTATGTTGTTGCACCTTTTGAGCAAATTTGCTTGTGACATTTTCGATCCGTCTTTGTTCACTGGAGAATCCTTTCCGATACCGGCTCCAGTGTCAGAAGTGCGACTGTTTTCATCCATGCACGAAATTTTCTGCAAAAGAGAAAGAACAAAGAAAGTGCCACCATCATTTTGATTCGTCTGCCTTTGAGAATCGTGTAAACATGAGTCTTTTGATGCCTTCGCCAACTTTCGCTGCGGCATCTGACTTAGTTGGATTTGTCGCTTCCAAACGTCTCTGCTTTTCCCAGACTGACCGGGTATGCATTTTGCCATATTGTGAAGCCTGCGTAACTGGATTTGTTGAACCTTAACCCTTTTCAAGAGATGACTGAATCCAAATATGCTTCGAATAAACCACGGGGATTGTTATTCACCAAAATTCAATGACCAAGAATGATGTATGCAAGGTAACTTCACATGTCATGCAGGAATGAACATGCAAAAGAATGTAAAACACAACCAACTGTGCTTAATCCTACAAAATGCCATGAATACAAGCAATTGAGGAAAAATGAGTTTCATAAGAATGTATTTGCAAAAGAATATTTTTACAAAGTGACACAGTTTTGGCCAACGGATGTCATATTCGAATCCCTGGATATCTTTGTTCCGGAATTCGACACTGGTAGAAGTATTACGAAGAAAAATCCCAAATGAACCAAACTACCAGTTGTTCCTCCTCGTGCTCGCTCATTGCAGAAACCTACCTTGGCACCCTTTTGGGTTTTCACCAAGGTTGCCTCCCACCCCCTTTTGTTTTGTTTTGTTTTTTCTTTTCTTTTCTTCTTTTTCTCCTTTTCTTTTGAGGTGCCCTTTCAGGTTTTCACCTAAGGAAGCAATGGAAGAGTTCGACCATAATCGACTCAGGAATGTAAGTTGAAAGATTGGTGGCATCAGTAAAATGCGCTTCCCTTATAAACTTAAGCGAAGGCATCATGGACATCACTTGCCAGTTGATTAGCAAACTTCCCAATAGAAATACAGCAAGTGACGAAAGCCAGGACTTTGGGCTTTTGTAATGAGGTCAGGTGGGGTGTTTTCAAGAAAAGTTGAGGCTTGAAAGCAAATTTTGATGAGAGAGGTGTGAAATAACCTGAGATTGCATCATTTTGAAATTATTTCCAATTTTGAACGAAATCGAGGAAAATTTGCCCCAGTTTGATTAGATTTCTCTCTTTGCATTTTTCATTGCATTTCCTCACTTTTGCATTTCCTTTAAAACTAAATTTGCCCCAATATGGGGTTTTTCTTTCTCTCTTTCTCTTTTTCCTTTTGAGCATCTCTCTTTCAAAATAAACTTGCCCCAGTGTGGGGTTTTACTTCTTCTTTTCCCTCTTGATCATCTCTCCTCAAAATAAAAATTTGCCCCAGTGTGGGGTTTGCAATTCTCAGGGGCTGCCAAACGAAAATTATTGTTCTGATAGCTCAAAGGGGATGACTAGGGATGAAATGTTTTGATTGGAAAGGAAGATGGCCTGACTTTTGTCTCGTCCCTTGCAAGATTTCCAAAAGAAATTTGCATAATCAAAAAAATAAAGAACTTCTTACATATGTCTGAGTTGATAGGTTGAGGGAATGTTTGTCCATCCATCTCTGTTAGGACAAGTGCTCCTCCCGGTAGCATCTTTTGAACGACAAATGGGCCCTGCCAGTTTAGAACAAATTCGCCTTCGACTTCATCTCGCATTAGCAAAGTCACTTTAACACTTTGTTCCCTTCTTCAAAGGATTGCCGGTGGACCTTTCTTGTTGTAGGCCCGGACCATGCGTTTTTTATAACATTGGCCATATCATTCAAACGCTTTTCATCAATCAGGGCCAATTGTTCATGACACTGCTTTAACCGATTAGCTTCTTTCAACTTGGCTCCCGTTAGAATACGCAATGAAAGGATTTCTTAATGAATGGCTTTCTTAACGAAGGGATTTTTCAATGAAGAGCTTTCTTAATGAAGGAATTTTTCAATGAAGAGATTTCTTAATGAAGGGATTTTTCAATGAAGGGATTTTTGGCCTTCTCAATGAAGGGATTTTTCAACGAAGGGATTTCTTAATGAAGGAATTTTTCAATGTATGGTATTATCGGAATCCAGAACAGTGATATTCAAAGGGTCAAATAATTTCATTTTTGACCATCTAAAAGAATTAAAAATTCAGGACAATAATCAAATAAACAAATAAAACAAATTGTGCATTTCATGAAACTCCAAATCAAAGCGGAAACAAGACAAAAACTCAATTGCAAAAAATGCTTCCATTAAGCTATTCACATATGCAAGAAATAGTTTTTGTGAACTTTAGTAAATAACAACCCCTAGATTTACCGAAATTCCCTTCGAGGGGGAAGATACTCTGCCATCCAAATTGTGCAAAACTCCTTCAGGATTTTCAAATTTCGTCATTGGAGGTGGATGCCTCAAAAGTGTCCTTGTGTTTAGGAAAGGGGTTTGTACTTATACTCTGTCCTTGTCCACCCTTTCCCCTTAACACTATTTCCCCTGCCTCAATCATGTCTTGGATTTTGTACTTAAGTGCTTTACAATCGGCGATTGGGTGGTCAGGTGCTCCCGAGTGATAGGCACAAATAGCCTGCGGATCGTATCCAGCAGGCATGCCATAAGGGTAAGTTGGAGGGGGAATCACACTTATTTTACCGGCAGCCTTTAGTTGCTCATACAATTGGTCCAACGGCCTGCCTATGTTGGTGAACGTTCTGGTACGGCTTTGATTGTAGGTTTCAGTGGGTTGGGGATAGTTATAGATAGGTCTATTTGGTGGAGGGAATTATTGATTGTAGGGAGGTCGGGGTCGAACTTGTCGAAAGTTAGGTTGAAATATTTGAAAAGGGGCTATAGGCAAGTTGGTCTAATTAGGGCGAGGTCGAGGATGAGTGATATTGGTGTGATAAACAGGATGAGGGTTTGAATAGTAAGGGTAAGGGTTTAAGTAGGTAGGGTATTGTCGTGGTCTGGGTCTTGGGATAGAGTTCGATCCCAGACAAAAGCGATTTCCCCCTCTTTCTTTTGGAATTGTTGCTTCTTTCCACTATTACTTTGGCCTTGCAAAGCTTCCACTTGAGTTTTCAGGGCAGACACATTAACAATCTTTCCAACCTTCACAAAATCATCATATTCTTCAAGCTTATTGACAATAGCAGCAAATGAGCATCCAATCATGCGAAAGATTTCCTCAAAATACGGGGGATCGTATGCTTTAATAAAGGTGCGAATGATTTCATCTTTAGTCATTGGCTGCTCAACCTTTGCAGTTATTTTGCTCTATCTTTTAGCATAGGTTTTATGATCTTCAGATGGCTTCCTCTTTGTCCCCTCTAGTGTGGTCCGCGTCGGTGCTAGTTCACAGTTGTATTCATATTGCCTTATAAATGCATCGGACAAATCCAGCCAAGTCTTTATCTCATCAGATTTCAAATTTGAATACCAATTAAGTGCGTTGCCTTTCAGACTTTCTGGGAACAGCCTTAAAGGTAGATTTTCATCATCTGTTGGCTTACCAAATTTGTTGGCGAACAATCGGAGGTGTGTCTTGGGATTACCCGTCCCATCATACTTGTTGAATTTCGGGGTTTTGAACCCCTCAGGCAATTGCATATTCGGAAAAAGGCAAAGCTCATCGTAATCCAAGACTCCTTGTTTGTTCAACCCCTGACTTTTCCTCATAAATTCATCAAAACGGTCAAGGCGCTTGAGCAGCTTCATATCAACAGGGGCAGAAGATTCTCCCATTTCTGGCTTGGTTTGAACAGTATGGTCTGGCAGGAATGGCTCAGCAGTAGTGTGATAAAAGATATGTGGCTCGGGTGGTATATTTGAAGTGACGTGAGGTTGTGGACCTCGCATGTGAGTAGGAAAAAATGAAGGATTAGGAGGGTAAGTGTATGGCAAATTTGTGGTGGTATAGGTGAAAGTTGCTTCGGGTGGAATAGGAAAAGATGTTATAACAGTAGTTTGAATCGAGGGTATGACAAATGGTTCTTGCTCAGGTTGACTGACGGGTATGGGTTCGGGTTGAACTCCGCTGCTAATTAGTTCGTCAATCAATTTCCTTTGGGCCGCCATTTTGGTAGCCACCTCACCAAACTTAGTAAGCATTTCAGTTAGCTGAACCCCCAAACTCGCGGTCTCGGGTTGAGCGGTAGTAGCAGACCTATCTGATGGTTCTGGTTGTGAACTCATGTTTACACGACTCCTTTGGGCTCGACTACGGGATCGCGTTATGATGGGGTTTCGACGGGAAGCTATGTTTAAATATTACCTGAGAATTTTGAACGATTGCCTTTAGATTTAGCCCTCGCTTAGCTATTCCAATACAAATAAAGAAAAGGAAAAGAAAAAGACACGAGTTAGTAAATATCCAAAAAATTCGGATACATGTCCTATGGGGGAACCCTTTTTGTGCCAAGGGTAGGCCTAGAATGATGTAATCCTCTGAGGTAGGCACTATACCATACCTGATGGATCCAATCAACTTGGTAACATTGGATTCGAAAAGCAATTTGAAAATTTTTTTTTGGCTAATCGAATAGTGGGAGACCTTTTAACAAATCCAAACGAAAGAATGGTTTTGGTTGGCCCAGGAATTTGTACAAATTAATTTAACTTTGACGAGTTTGTTATTGAAAAAATTTGAAATTTCCTAACACAGATCAAAACCCTAATTCATTCAAATCAAATAAATGCAATGGGTGATTTTTTTAAAAATAACTAGGTTTCTCAATTTGAAATTTGACATTAAAACCCTAATTAGCCGACTGGGTTGGATGAAATTAATGATTTATTCAAAAATTGATCGGATCACCTTAAAAAGGGTAAAATGGTCAAATGCATTGAATGAAATTTGATTATTTATTCGAAATTGAATGGATAACCCTAAAAATAAATTAAACTAATCAAATGATTTGAATGAAATCAATTGATCAAACAGATCGAGTGAAATGATGATTTATTCAAAATCGACCGAATGCCCTAAAACTAGGCAAATTGGTCAAACAGATCGGACGAAATTGATGATTTATTCAAAATCGATAAGATTGCCCTAAGAACTAATCAGATGAATTGAATGAAATTGGTGATCTATTCAAAATCGGCTAGATTGCCTTAAAATAGGTAAACTAGTCAAATGAATTCAAAATCGACTAAGTTGCCCTAAAATTGAGCAAATTGATAAAATGGACTGGATGAAATTGATGAATAAAATGGTCCAATGGATTGAATGGAATTGACGGCTTATTGGTAGTTTCAAAAATTTATTGCGATGCATTAGTCTATGAGCATTCTAATATCAAATTTTGGCCTCAATTTATTTATCGTCTCAATAGTGAGGAATTATTTGTAAATTTGTTCCAATTAATGTCCTTTACGAGAGGGATCTTTACTAATTTTGATAAAGTGGTCAAAAAGTGATTATTAGACGCTCATATTCCAAAGATCGCTCTATGAAAATGATCGGATCCTACCTTACCTTGTGCACTACCCCTTTTGGATGGTACAAAGAATATAAACATGCAAGTCTCTTTGGATTAAGTATCCGAGACATAAGGCGGTTATTCCTAACGTGGGATCCCCTAAATGGCATTCCCTCTACGGCTCATGCATGATGTCAGTTTATTAAAGCAGTAAAATATTCAATTTGAAATGAAACATGACCTAAGGGACCCTTTATTTGCCAGAGTAGGCCTAAAATGACATGACATTATCATCCTACAAATGCAATATATCATAAACTTTAAATGTGCAATAGCCTATCTAAGAAGGTGGGTTCTATAAAGAAGATCATGCCAGATCTCTTATTCCTAACGTTTGTGAATGCAAAAGACAAGAAGACAAAGAAACGTTAGTTCAACTCATAATCACATAACACGTTGGGCAATTAAAAGCAAAAAGATAAATAAGGAAAGAGGGGTGGGATCCCTCCCCTCGTGCCTAGTGCTCCTAATCGGGTAGGTCGACTTATCCTAGGCACTTCTAACATGGATGCATGAGGTTGGGTTTACTAATGCATCTAGACTCGATCAGGCTTCAGGCTCCCAAGCCTTCAGACCTAAAGACGAAGGGTCATCAATCCCAGGGCCTTCGGTCGGTGGCTCGAGTGATCCCTTAGGTATCGCTATGGGCGCAGTGCACACCATCCGCATACCTAAGGCAATCGATCCTAATCCTACAGGGAGATGTGGGATGGCGCCCACGATAAAGAAAAATGGGATAAATCAAACTATGCATGCACGTATGAAGTGCTTTTCTTATTGAGGGGAGGGATTGTACCATTAGATGCGGTCGAAGGTTCTAGGGTAACTACCCCCCATCCCAAAATGCAATCGCGAAACAAGTAAAAGTAAACAAATAAATGAACTATCCATTCATCACATACATAGTGTGCGAGGAGCGATTAGGCGCGTGGTAGATGCAAAATCCCTAAAAAGAGAAAAAAGGCAAAAGGAAAAGAAGAATGCAACCCTAAACATCCAAATGCGATATATGAGAAGGTTAAAAGAAGAAAAAGATTGACTAAATCAAATTTGCTCGGATTCTCTAAATTCCCAGTGGAGTCGCCAGCTGTCGCGCCCCATTTTTTATAAGAAAAATAAATAAATGGTTTGAAAAGTGAAATTTTGATTTGAAAATGAATTTTAATTTACGAAGAAAATGAAGAGAAATATGGGTCTAAATGGGATATGAAAATGCGACGATTTGACCCAAAATATGGTTTAAAAAGGGTTTATTGAATGAAAAATGGAGTCGCCACTTGGTATAGAGTTAAGGTGTACCAAGTCACCAAAAATAAAAATTTAAAGAAAAAATGGAAAAAACCCATTTTAAACGATTCCAAATCTACGTAAATCAAAGAAAAAGGTTCGGGAGTCACATTTGAAGAAAGGGAAGGCAAGGATAAAAATCCGAGGCATCCTTTCGACCTAGCCAAGGCTAGTTACGTGATTTAGTCAAGGATTTTCTTATTTTTAATCAAAAGATTTATCACATTTGGACGTGCTATATGAATGCAACCATAGATCTAGGAGGGTATCGAGGGGTCAAAATTTCTCTTCAAAGCTCAATTGATGCCAATCACATTAATTGTGATGCCCAATGCAGATTCTTTGGAGAGGTCACGAATAATACAGAAAATATGAGACTCTAAGAAAAGAAAAAAAATAAAATAATTATACAAATATACATGTCTTAAAGGAATGTATCATGTCGGGTACGGGGGACTAATGTTCGTGTCTCAATTTTCCCTTTAATAGAGGGAACACGAGCGTGCTAAGGCTAGAAAGCCAAACTCGTCCATATCCCATATTCAAGGGGTATTCCCTAATCTAATCGAGCAAATGAACTCACCTAGTTCTAATGCTTATATGAAATGCAAAACTAATGTCATGTTTCATACAAAAGGGGCAAGTAATATACATATAAGGAAAAATAGGGGAAAATGGGTATACATATATAAGGAAAAGTGTCATGCAATATGTTGAAAGAAGCCCTAAAAAGTAGAGATATGCATGAGATGAAGGCATGCGAATGTATTAGCGAGGAACGGTCCTATTGGATCTAGCATTGGACTAGTCTTTCACTAGCGCTCTCTCACAAGCATTGGACTTGTAAGAGTTCAAGGGGAATACCATGACTAGCGTTGGACTAGCCACGGTTTCGTGCATTTGCATCCATCATACATACATAAGTAAATGTGCATAATTAAAGCGAGTAGACATGTGAGCACGTAATTCACATAACACATAACACGTAAGCATGCATATCTAGATGCCAAAACCTAAGAAAGCGATTAAACACATAGCACTTAAGCATGCAAAACACATAAGGCAACTAAGGCCCTAACTATTACATTTTTAGGGGGGAAGGCCTACTACAATCTAAATGGGGAAATAAGAAGGAATAAAAATAATTAAATCCCTAACTATTACAATTTTGGCGTTCGAGTGCCTCCCAAATGATAAAATTGAACTAAAATTAAAGCAAAAACTAAGCAACTAAGGAAATAAATAAGGTAAAACGAAATAACACTTAAAATCATGCAATTGCACACATAAAACACATATATGCACGTAGGGTCAAATGAAGTCAAAAAATAAAGGATAGAGTGTACCTCCCCCGCAATGGTAATCAAATGAAGGAAAAATGGCTTCAAAACAATAAAAGGGTCAAGGCACCAATTAAATAGTAAAGTATAAACAAAATCAGCAAATCCCTCTCAATCGCAACTTAAATGAAATCAAACAATGCATCATTTCCAAGGAAAGTAAATTATTGACCAAATTTCTGAAATAGAAAACTACTAAGGACCCAATTGCAAAAAAGTAACCAATTACTCAAACCCAATTAAATCATTTTAGGAACTTCAGAGGTCCAAAAGTAATGAAAAGGCCAAGTAATGGTTCAGATTGCAATTATTTTAGGGCCTAATTGCAAGAAATTGGAACACAACTGGGCTTGCGCAGCATAAGTAGAAGCTAAGGGGAGTGCAGTGTAATTTTCCCTTCTTGATCATGCATGCAACTACGTAGAAGAACAATTTCTACCACTGAAGCTTTCTACAACAAAAATGAATGTCTGCTGCATTTTCATCTTTGACCACAGATTTCAAAAACTAACACAAACTTTGATCAAACTCTCTCAAACCAATGTCCAAACTTTGAATTGAGCAACACAACACACCAGCAAAAACACAGAAAGAAATGATGCGAAATCATGGAAACTTTCATGCAAAACTCGAAGAAAGTTTCTGCAACAGCAAGCTTCGGCAATTTAAGAAGCCTTTTTTAGCAACGAAACTGGCTGCAACTAATTCCACGACCACAACCTAATGCAATAACTTCAAGCTATCCTTGTTAATATTATCTAGCACAAAATATCTATCCCAGGAGATCCAATCAAAGCAACTGTATAAAATAAGAAATTGCAGCAAGGAAAGAGTGAAACTTGCGGCCAATGTAGACATGCCATCCCAGTCAAGCAGCAAACGAAAACAACAGAAAAATATACATCTATATAACAAAACCACGATCTTAGCAATTCAAGAAAGAAGAAGAAAAAAAAACTGATGTGTTCGTGTTGCAGCAACCAGCCAAGAGTTGAGCTTATTGCGTCAGATTTTCAATGCAACAACCTCCTCCCAAAAAACATACGAAAGACTCAACCATTAAAAGGAGCTAGAGTGCAACCTCTGCTGCTTCAATGTTCAGCAGCCTTACACAGCAAGCGTTAACCACAACTTATACAAGAAAATCATCTCAAATCCTACTTCCGTGAATTTAACAATAAAGCAACAGATTGAGCACACGAAAACATGAAAAATCTGTAACGTGGGGTTAGCTTGCAATTTTCCAGATTCGTCCAAGTTTTGACAACATTTTAACAACTGACTAAGGTCCAATTCTACCACAAAACAACAGAAACAAGAAAACATAGCAAAAACACAAGATCCATGACTTCACAAAAGCAGACGTATACAGGAGGAAGCCAAGCAGGAACCAGCACCGCAATTTTATTGGGCTTATGAACAAAGTAAAACATTACCTTCGACCTTTCGAAAAGCAAACCACGGTCTGAAGTGATCAAAGGAAAAAAAGTATCGTTGCCAGACCAGAACCTCCTCTCGAAGCCTCCTTCGCTTGCCTTTTCCGTCGATGAAGGCATGCGACTGATGACAGGTCGATGAAGACTATGACAGCGTCCTCCCTTGGGCTTATCTCTCTCTCTCGGGCTTCAAGTTCTCTCTCCCTCTCTCTCAGCCCTCAAACCCTCGCTCACTCTCGGCTCTCTATCTCGCGCTCTTTTTCTCTCTGTTTCTTTTTTCTCTCGGCCATCCCCTTTACTTTCTCTTCTCTTTCCTTCCTCTCTCGCAACCTTTCGGTTATCGCTGAGAATAGACCGAGCTCTCCACTCTCCCTCTCTGGTTTCTTTTCCAATTTTCTTTCAACCAACCGTCCTCCCTCTCTCTGTTGCAGATTTTAGCCGTCACTCCCTCTTCTGTTTCTCTCCGGTCCCCCCAGCTGTCAGCCCTCAGATTTTACTCCCTACTCTCCCTCTTTCCTTCCCCTTCCCTGACCTCTGTCTTCTCTTTCCCTCCCCTCCCTTTCCTAGCAAAGAAGGAGAGGGGAGGGAAGGAGGAGGATGGAGGGAAGAGGAGGAAGAGAGGGAGAAAGGAAGGGAAAGAGGTGGTAGTAATGGTAAAGGTGGAGGAGAGCGGTGGTGACAATTATGGGTGATAGTATAGTGGATGGTGGTGGTGCTTGAAAGAAACAAATGTGGTAGGATTTGTTATTTTTTTAATCTTATTTTTGTAAATTGTATTTGAGATCATATGTTTTTTGAGTTGCTTTTGGAGTTTGTTATTCTAGATTCCACAAACGAAACCAGTTTATTGAAAAACACTCAATCCAATAGTCTTTACTATTTGTTAAGCATATTATTTATGGTTGTAGTTACTATATTTTGTCCCTTTAGAAAAGCACATCTATAATTTTCAAGAAGCTTCTTGAAAATGTTACTTCTTGAAAAGTAACAACAACCCGTTATCCTTATCCTTATTTTCAAGAAGCTCACCATGTATTTTTGAGAAGCCTAAAGATCTAGAATACGGTATCTGTGACGATCCCACCTCCCCCTAGGGCGTACCCCAGAGTTTAGTGGACCGCCTGCCCAACTCTCGCCAGGACTCACTCACTCACTCCAACTCAAATAGGGTACAACCTCAATAATAAAGGAAATAACAGTTACCGACTTAGGAATGTACAATTACATTCATTTCTGTCTCAAGCATGCATACAACCCCAAATACATCAAAAGATTGGGGTTCTAAATATATTCAACCCTAATCAAGTGACTAGTGCAAGTACAATTACAAAATTTAGAAAAACTAGACTACGCTAGTCTGTACAAGTCTCACGTCTCGCCCGTACCTCCTGTAAGGAAAATAAATGGCGTGAAATGAGTTAAAAATCCAGTGAGGTTCCAAATAGCAAGTCGACCATTATTTAGAAGTGAAAGTATCAAAATAGGAAAATAGCGAGCATAACAAATCCATAAAAGTGAGCAATAACACTTCAAGTAGCAAATCTCAAAATGAGCGAGTGTAAAGTGTTTTTTTTCCAAAAGAAACAATAATCCAATAAGCAATAATCATTTCAAAGTATAAGGATACGGATGGCTCTCAGGAGCCAAGTTCCCATTGCTTCACCAGAGTTTGATCAAGTAGTAGTTGACACTCCGTCAACTTTCTAGCAAAGTAACCAGTCCAGTAGAGCACCACTTAGTTACAATCTCCGTCCACCATCCAAACCCCCTACTGGGCCCAAAATCCTCGATGAACAATGGTGGTAATATTCGAGCACACCGATTAGTTGAGCAGATAACACTCCACTCGACAACACTAGATGCCTATGGTTCGTTATCTAATCGACCAAGCCCTTGCCGGCTCGACTCGATTAACTAGCCAGTGGGGTTTGGGGTCCCCAAGAGGTCGATGAGATAACATCTCCAATCGACTGAATCAAGATTAAAGTACGGAGACGGGAATGAGAGGCACTTCCCACTCGGATTGAGTGTGGTACATACTGCCGCTCAGCACTTACAAGTCAAGCACAAGTATATCAAGTCAATTGCAACAATAAACAAGTATATATCACATTAGGGCAAGTGCGATAAAGTACACCCTTACCCGACCATACCAATCAAATATCATTCGATCACATTAGTCAAGTATTGAAAACAAGTGTCAAGTTCCATCAGGTATTTGGAAGCACTCACCAAAGATGTAGTGCTTCTACAGATCACGTTCAAGTATTACTCCTTGTTGGGAGTCCAAATCTGCGATAAAACATCGTTTAAGAGCTTAGAAATCACTAAGGTTCGAAACTTAAACGTTTTGTTTAACGAGAATCAAGTGATTGAAACTCATTTGGAGAATATTCGTAAAACTGATGCTCGCTCTTAAAACTTTGAAATTTTGAAGCGATTAAACTTTGAAATCACCATTTGAGTCGAAGAGACGAGAAAAACGTATTTCTATTAGTCGTTACTTTCATTTTCCAAGGGTACAAGTTTCGGCCGAATTCTAGCTTACATACCTCCATGAAAGAGGACTTGAATAACCTAGACAATTCAATCTCAATTCAACCCCAACTCTTCACTCAAACTACAAATGCATACCTCTAGTCCTCGAATGAAAATTTAGGCAGCACGCCCTTTATATTTACCTATTTTCCAGCCTTTATATTTAGTCCCAAAGTCACACATAAGCAATGTTACCATCATAGCCCTTCAATTAGGCTCCAAAATCATCCAATTATAACACAAGTCTAATAATACAACTGGAAATCAGTTTTGAAGACAAAAGGCTAAACAGCAGATTTGACATCTTATAGCATTTTGGTCACAACTGGAGCTATGTTTATCAGATTGGGGTAAACTTTATACCGTTTCGAAGATAAAACAAAGGGTTACAACTTTCATGCAGACAAGTCAACCCAGTTCACATTTGATCCATGTCGAATTTGCATATTACAGAAACAGAATTTCAATGTCAGTCTGGTTGCCAGCATTGGATTTGAATGACAATAACTCAAACTACAAAATTCCGATTGAGGCGTTTTTAGATGTGTTGGAAAGATGAAACATAGGGCTAAAATGTTCATGTTTTGACCAAAGACTGATTTGATACAGATCAAAGTAAAAAATGAAGCCAAAAATGTGAAATCTCAAAACTGTCCGCAAAATAGTACATTTGGCAGTCAAGGGTATTTTTGTCATATCACATGCTACAGTACTCTGATTGAGCTGAAATTTTATAAACAGCTATATAACACCATTTTCTACAAATTTTATGTTTTGACCTAAGCCTGATTCGGTTTCTAACATAAACGAATTAAACAGGTTAGAAGCAGGACAGTGTCAATCTTAAAGCTGGAAATTTGATGAATTCAAGGTTTAAAATTCTCATTCATGTCTTGAACCACTATCCCAACTCCCTATCCAAGCTTATAAACATCATATGCTATATAAACAACAAGAAATACAATTGAACAACTTAAACCCTAGCTCAAAAATCCATCACATCCATCAAAACTACTTAAATAACCATTCTTAGCCAAGAGTATGAGTTGCTAGCCAAACTTAAACAAGATTAAGGGAGAGAAATAGAAAAGACAGCCATAATACCTCACCAAGGATGCTTGAAAGAGAAAACCACAACCTTTCCTTCCAAAACATTACCACACAAAGCTTTCCAACCACCAAAAGAGAAGTTTAATCTATTTAGTTCGGTTGATTTCACTCAAACAAGGCAAAATCTAAGGTTGGAGTTGAAGTTTGTTTTCTCTCTTTCCCTCTCCAAAATTTTGGCCATGCTAGTAAGAAATGAAGCAAAATTGGCCAAGAAAAAAGATAAGAAGAAATAACTTGTCTTAGTCAAACAACCGTTGGATTGTCGACACTTGTCGCTCAAGATCTTTCTTTGTTTTTGTTTTCTTTTCTTCCTTTTCCTTAGTCAATAATGGTGGCTGACTGATGGGTTAATTAAGAGCTAATTAGCTCAATTAAAAACAAGAAGATTAAGGTAATAAAATAAAGTTCAAGTGGTGTACTCACTCGGTAGCAAATGGTGCACGTCGGTTCAAGCCTATTTTCCTTAACTCGCACGTACTTGTGTTTTTAATTATGGTTCACTCACTTATTATTATCACTTCTAATCACACACTTTTTCTTATCTAAAACTCACTCTTAACCACGAAATTTAGTACACACACCTCACCAAGTGATCACATGGCCAAAATGCACCAAAAACACACCAAAAACCCTAGTATGCACAAAAACCCCCTAACTTATGCCCTTCCTTTAGAAAAATCATAACTTGAGTTATAAATATAAAAAATTCATACAACTTGGTCTGTTAAAAACTAGACTTCAAATACTAATAATCTTTAGAAGACACCTCAAAGTGATTCAGTTCATAAGTTGGTCCAAATTGAGCCATAATCTACTACAACATTCCTATTGTTACTTGTGCATGGCAGAATTTTCAGTCAACTTTGCCAATTTTCTGAAATTTATAGAGATTGAATCAAACTCTGAATTTTACACTGTAGGAAGCCCTATGAGTCTAGTTTCAAATGCAACAAACGGAACTCAATTCCGACTTTCCTATACGAAGTTATAGCCAATTTCCCAAAGCTGCAGAGCCTCCTGCGAAAATTTCTAGATTTTCTAACAATTTGAGATTATGAAACTTTTCTTAACAAAATTCACTCCATTGACTCAAATTCAACCATTAAAGCAACCAAGAATCAAAGGTAAGTGAGTTCACATAAGGGTTATAAAGACAAGTAAAATTTCG
Source organism: Coffea eugenioides (assembly GCF_003713205.1). NCBI lineage: Eukaryota > Viridiplantae > Streptophyta > Magnoliopsida > Gentianales > Rubiaceae > Coffea > Coffea eugenioides. The sequence goes on along the minus strand of NW_020862258.1, from coordinate 8,835 downwards.
GGGTCTCACAGTATCAAAGTTTGGAAGCAGAAAACCTTAACCCGTTAATCACGTGGTTAATGAACTTTGGTATAGGATAGTGGACGTCACAATCAAATGCGTTCTTTGATTGATAAGTTGTTGAACACCTAACGTTGCTCTAAGATGTTCAAGAAGCTCATGGTGAAGCCAAGAGAAGAAAACTCTCAAATTTGGGTATATTATTCAATGGTAAAAAAAATGTCACTTAAAGGGTTGTATTTATAGCCTTACAGCTGAAACCCTAATGTGACTTGGAAAAGACTAAACACGACTTAGTTCTTAACTACATGACACTTGAATCGGCTCAAGTAAGCACTTGACTGGCCGAGTATTCTTCTAAATAAAATGACTATATTCTTACTAGAAAACACTCTAAAAAACACAACTAATCAAATTAAAACATCAAAAAGGAGCCGGATTAACTTGAAGCCGAATCACACATGACTTGAACCATCGACCTTTTCCTTCACTTGATTAAGGTGAACAAGCTTCAAATCATCATCCTCAAGACCTTCTGTGATGACCCCACCTCCCCTCTAAGACGTACCCAAGGGTTTGGCGGACCGCCTGCCTAGCTCTCGCCAGAACTCACTAACTCACTCAATCAACTCTCAAAAGCAAGTAAAGATGTGCCAATCAAACTTAACATATATACAAACATTAACACAGATATACAATCCTCAAGGTTAAGTACAAAAAGTTTAGGGTCCAACCAACTACTAATACTATCACTATTACACAACAAAAGTTCTAGTAAAAAATTTAGTCTTCCTCTAATCACCCGTCCTTTCTCAAGAACTCTGTAAGGAAAACAAAAACTAAAGGAATGAGCTAAAACTCAGTGAGGTTCCCATACACATAACCAAGCAATTGAAACAAGGACATTATTCATTTAATAACAATCAATCGAGAAAACATTCACAATATAAAAACAATGAGAACACACTCATTAAAAGGATACATGCTCACGTAGAGCCCTTCGTTCAATCATTCATTCATTCAGCCAGTCATTCTCTTTCATTCAATCATTCATTTCTTCCCTTATAACTTCAACATTTCAATTCATTCATTTCATTTCCCGCCACTAGCCAATTCACTGGCCAGTTCTCCACCAAACTTCGTGGTCATACTCGAGTATACCAAACATTATCCTAGAGTCACCAGTCGCCCGACCAAGTCCATTTCTGGCTCGAGTCGACTGGCAACGAAGGGCAAGGGCCCAATTCAGCTAATGCGGTACCATGCAGCCCACATAGCTTACATTCATGCACAAGTAATGCTCAATCAGTTAATCGTTTGTAAATTTACTTTCACTTAGGTCAAGTGCGATAAAGTACACACTCGACCATTGAAAATCCATTTAACAGTCATTGGAAGGTATTTAACACTCAATCGAATATTCACAACAAGTACACTGTTATTTAATACACAAACATGCAAGAAACACTCACTCTAAACAAGTTACGTTTTATCAAAATTCAGTTCAGGACCGTCACCTTGGTCACTCTCGAAATCTGCAGTCAAATATTTTCCACAAAAAGCCAATGATACACGAGTGCAAGCTGCATAACTTATATTTCTATATCAAAGGAAAAAGGCATGAAAAGTATAGTAAGTCATATAGGCAAGGTGCTCGCATAATTTGTAAAAGAAAATGATCAAAACGGTTAAGTTCAAAGCCAATATGTGCGACTAAAAACCATGTTTTGAATACTTGTCTAGAATGTTAGAAATCAGGTTTAGAACACTTGAGAAGTACATGTTCAGTCGGACCAAGGATATGGAAAACAAGAGAAAGGCAACGAGAAACAATGAAGATGGCAGTTTCGCCATCCTTTGGTTTTTTAATCACAACTAAAGCTACACTTATCAGATTGAGGTAAATTTTATGGCGTTTCGAAGTTGAGACATAGACCTACATTTCCTATGAAGACATCGACACCCAGTTCTCGCATTTTCAAGGTCAAAAATGGACAGTCAGAAGCACATGAAAAACAGGTCAGGAAAATTAGAGTTTTTGCGCAGTCAGGAGTGCTCCGGCCAAATCATAAGCTAAAATGATCCAATTGATCTGAAATTTTGCAGGTAGAAAGTTAACTCAAATCCATATAATTTTCATGTTTTGTCCAAAAGCTGATTCAGTCTAAAACAGGGAGAAATTTGCAGCCCAAGTTGATTCCAAAAACAGGGCAGAACTGAAATTCAAGTAAGAAATTCACTTATTGAAGTTGTAAACATGCATATCAAAGCTCAACCACCTTTCTAATATGATTGGACAACCTATATCAAAGTTACAAACTTAACAAAGGCTGAAATCTCACTTCTAAAGCTAAAATTTGCATATAACCATCACTACTTGCGATTAAAAGATAGAAATTCCACCTTAACACTAAACTAGCTTCTACTAATCATATAAATGCCAAATCAAAGATGAAATAACTTATATAAAATCTGGAAAATATCAATAAAACTGAAATTTATCATTCCCAACCCTAAAATCGCAAGAAACTCCATGAAATCAATCAAAATCAAGTTATCCAACAACATTTAAAGAACAAAAGGAGCTTATAATGATTATACCTTCCAACACCTTGAAGACAAGCAAAGCAAACCCTTTTCTTCTCAAAACACTCCACCCTTAGCTTGCTATCACCTTAGATGCGAAGTTAATTGGGGTAGGTTTTGGTAATTAGAAGAAATCTCTCAAGATTTGGTGAAGGAAATCAAAGGAAAAATGGAGTTTTCTCTCTTGGTCTTGCTCCTCTTGAGGTTCGGCCACCTTGAGAAAGAATGAAGGGTTATTTTGCTCCAAATGAAGTGATAAAGATGAAGACTTAAGTGCTCCAAGACTAAATGAAAACGTGACACGTGGCACTACTTTGACTAATGCTTATCTCTTAATCTTTCTTCTTAGTTTCTAACCACTCATCTATGTGGTGTTCCTCTAGCTCACTCTTAACACTTCTAGGCATATATTCCTTGGTATATAACATCCGTTCATATCCACTAAATTTAATACACACTTACTAGTGAGCCACACTACCAAAATGCACTATAACTAAATACGCACCACGATATAAAAACAAACAATTAAAATTTAATTCAACCATAAAAATACCTTAGAAATTAAAGGATTTAAACTAAAATAAGTCAAAATATTATTTAACGCACGTAAAACGAGAAAAGAATTAAAATTTTTTTTTTCAAAATCGCACACCTTCAATCACCTTTGGAATGACTTCTTGACTTTGAACACCATCGAACCAGCCCTTGAAGTCCTTCACGTAATTTCTTAGCTCGATCACGTGACTAGTCCTAATGGAACTTGAATCTTGTCCGATGGCATAGCTTGATTTGCATCACCTTCCTTGTGCCACCACCATGACCTCCTACCTCTCTTTCTCCCAGCCCCAATCTGTAAACTGATCACCTCCTCCATCAAAGCTTTCCCTACAAGCCTGCTTCTTTACTCACCTAAAATAAATACTAACTGATCCAACCCCCTCTTTAGTTTCCTCCAAGATATCTTATCTATAAGCAGATGAAAGATGGGCTTTCGTCACCCTCTTCTTAGTCCCAGAAAAATACTCAAGGTTTTTTTTGGCTATATGATGCCTCTCCTTTAAAAAAAATGAAATAGAGGAGGATATCATTTGTTCTTACAGATTTGTTCCTCTAAGAATGAGTTCTATGCGCTTCGTTGATCTTTCACCAATAGAAATAATTTGGAAAGGCAAAATTGGTTAAGGACTAACAGTTTAACTATGGTTGAAAAACAGACAAAAAAAGGGATAATTTCAGAAACCTCCGAGGAGGTTTTTGACAATTTCACTAGTCTCCCCTAAAGTTTACAAAATTACACAAACCTCCCCTGAGGTTAAGGTTTTGATAACAAAATTAATCTAATTAGAAAAAGTAACATTAAAAAAGTATTTTAAAGAAAGAGATGAAACTTTTATTTCATAAATACCCCTTATGCATGCATATAAGTTGCATTAATAAAAGAATAAAAATAATTAAAAATTAGAAACAATTAACACATACATTTCATCACTCAAAAAGTTTACATTTAATAAATTAAACAACACAAATAAGCAACAAAACTACACTAATGATCATAAGATTCAACAAAATAGACTAGTAATCTCTTTTAACATAATGTTTGCCATGATTCTTGTGATTTTGAATAGAAAATTTTTTGAAATTTGCCTTTCTTTTCCCTCCTTCCTCCATTAGATATAACAATTGATATTATTTTATAAATACAAGTCATTGTTCATTATTAAAGAAATTTTCAACAGTTATTTTCATTAATTAGTTACTAATAGTTAATTAATCCTCTAATTATAAATCGTTAGCTATTAGTAAAGGAGAATGGAAGAAAAAGAAAGGCAAAATTTAAAATTTTTTTTGTTCAAAATCACAAGAATCATAACATATATAATGTTAAAAGAGACGACTAGTTTATTTTGTTAAATATTGTGATTATTAGTGTAGTTTTGTTACTTATTTATGTTGTCTAATTTATTAAATGTGGACTTTTTGAATAGTGAAATATGTGTATTAATTATTTTTATTCTTTTACTAATATAACTTATATACATGCATAAGAGGTATTTATAATATAAAAGTTTCATCTCTCGATTTAAAGTACTTTTTTAATGTTATTTTTTCTAATTAGACTATTTTGTTATCAAAACCTTAAGCTTAGTACAAATTTCAGGAAAGGCTCGTGAAATTGTTAGAAATCTACTTCAGGGGAGGCTAGTGAAATTGTCAAAAATCTCACGAGAGGTTTCTGACATTATCCCAAAAAAAAAAATTAGAATTCTGCCTTATCTACAAGTAAGCCTGTAGATCGGGTTCACACAAGTTTTACCTTTTCTTTTTTGGCTTGCCCAGCTCTTTCTTTTTTCTTTTTTTTTCTGGCTTTTATCACCAACTCAATCCTTTTCCCTTTGGTTTAAAGGAGGTGCTAGAAAAAAATTCAAAAGAAGTGTCAAAATGTTCCTTCCTGATTGTTCAGAATTTCTTTCCCGTAGAATAAGATAAATTGAATTATACAAATATTATGACTGTGGAAAAAAAAACCCAATCCTTTCCCAGTTAAAAGTCGCAAACAATCGAAGAGTCCGCTTTCCCTTCCTTTCTTTTCGTTTCTCCCGACGTGTGAGATTTGTCCCTCTGCTCCAAGCCAAGTTCAAAAAATTGTTCTTTCGAAATAAAGACCTTCTCGGTCTCGGTCTCGGTCTCGGTCTCCTGCCACCTGAGAAATCTCTCTTTGGTTGCAATGCAGAGGCTTCTCTCACTAAAACTCCTCTCCAAAACCTCCAAAACCCTCTCCAACAACACAACCACAACCTACTCCATTTATTCAAAAACATCTCCTTTTCTCCCCAACACCAATAGCCCGTCTCCCCAAAACAATCCATTCTTCTCCCAGTACACCTCATGGACCTCGTATCGACCACACAACAGAGTTTTTTCAAAAGAAATTTCAAATGGGTTTTTCTCAAATCCATCAAATTCTACAAAGCTGCTGATTTTGCGAAATTCCCCTTCAACGGGCCAAACCATAGTTACGGGCTTGAGAGCTCAATTTGCAAGAAGAAACTTTCATTCTAATTTTTCCTTTGATTCCAATCGCCGTTCCTGGTAAGTAGCATTTTATTTTCTTTTCTGACTGTGTTTCGTTATTCGTGAATCTTGTTTTTCTTTTCTTTTCTTTTTCTTTTGGTTTTCTGTTTTAACTGGAAAATGCGAAGGAGAAAAAAAAAAGGTAAAGTTTGAGTTTTTAGTAGCATGATCAATCTACTTTTTTAAAAAAAAATGTGAAATCCAAATTTCGTTCTTCTTTTCTTGTCTCAATTTTCATTTGGATTTACACTTTGGAATTAAGTAGCTGTTCCAGTGTGAAAATGAAACTGAGAGATCAGTAATTTTTGCACTGTTTTCTTCTCTTTTTGTGGTTTTTTCTTTTTCATTTTTTTTTCGCAAGTACGGCTGAATTATTGATACTTGGAAGACTATCTGAATCAAAGTTGTGGTGAGAGATGCGAATGCTTTATGCGTGTCATGTGGTAGTTGGGTGGACTGTACTATTTTTTTCCAGTTTAGTCTATAACGCAGTGGTTCACTCATTTGATGCCAAAGGTTTCTGCAGTTTTATCCAAAATTGCATCCTTAGTGTCTCTCTCACCCACAGACAAAAACACAAAAGACACAACGTTTTACCTTAAGTTCCTCAGATGCCCTATGACATCGAAAGCTCAAGCTTGCACCTTCCCAGAAAGGGCTGTGGTGAGAATAATTAGCTTCCTAATCTGATGCTGAAAGTGTACTTTTCCTTAACTAAATATGCCATTTTACATAAGCTCAAGTAGACAACATACACAAACACACCACATTGCTAGTAGCACTTTTGCTTAAAGTCTTTAGCTATAATAGTTCAACTTTCTACAATACGGAATGGGTCAACGACAAAGGAAAAGAAGGGATTACTATATGATTTTGACTGTTGTCCGAGCACATTATACATCATAAAACTTTGAGCATTGACCTTATGAGTTTTCTCCCTTTGTAGCTCTATGGAACTTTACAGCACCACCAGTATTATTTCTTGAAAAGTAAAAAATCTCAACTAATTTCCATGGGAAGAATATATTAGTTATACATTTTTGTATCTTGAGTTATTGGATATGATAAGAAATGACTTGAACAATCTTATTCTCTCATAAATATTTAGATTATTATTCTGGCTTAATATGCTGTCTTAATTTGGACCAGCCAGGTTAGCTTCTTTATTTGATCTGCCAAATTTCTATGGTTTCCCATAAAATGGTTGTTCAATTCTTCTTGCAGTCTGGTATAATTCTCATAAAACCATGTGGCATTTCTAAGAGTTATGACAAGGTGCTGAAAGTTATTTTGAACGGTTTGCTAGCTGGTTCTAAAATATTAAAAATGTGACATATTTCTGCTTCTTGCTTTCTGCGTGTCAGATATGCATCTGATTATTAATGAGCTGCAGAGGCATCTTTTATTGGAATGACTTGCCTTCTTTGTTCTCTATGGTCTCAAGCTCAGTATTCTTCTAAGTTAATGGTAAAGTAACAGCCCTTTCTTTTTTGTAGGTTCCAACGGCTTACCACAGATGGTGTGGTTCTGGGAATAATTTTAACTAATGTAGCTGTTTTCCTGTTATGGCGCATTGCAGACCCATCATTTATGAAGAAGAATTTTATGGTAATTTGCTAACAATATTGTGCTCGTTTTCCTCGAGTCTTTAGACCTTTTATTCAGCTTATTTTAATTTTATTACTGTCTTCTAACCAGATTTCTTTAGACAACTTTAGAAGTGGAAGAATTCACACAATCATTACTTCTGCATTCAGTCATATTGACAGCGGGCATATTATCTCTAACATGGTGGGGCTTTACTTTTTCGGAACAAGTGTAAGGAATCAATCCTTTGAACTCTTTTTTCAATATTACATCTATATGCAAATTTCACTTAACATAATAAGTATCCCCAAGAGAATGAGGAATTCTCTTCAGGTTTAGAAAGGAAATGTTTGAGAATGATATTCTTCTTTCTTGCAGATTAATTTACGATTCATGAATTAATGTACCTAATGTTGGCACACACAGTTGGCTGCTATGGCTTGTTATGTAAATCTGGCTGTGTATCCATATCAAAATCATGATGTCTTGTGCTGCTGCCAATTTTGTTGGAAAATACATGTTAATTGGTGTTTTATGTCTTAGAAATTACCAGCAGTTTCTATTTAATGCCTAGTTCAACATATTTTACTTGCTTCTCTTTTTAGTTGTTCTCAATGTTGGTAGTGACTGTGATTCAGTAACGTTGTGGAGAGCTTGTTGACTAATTAATTGACCTATAGCTTATGTGAGGCTAAATTGCAGACTGCCTGTGTTATTCGGACTTGGCTACCAAGTCCTGCCGACGCGGCTACTTTAGTGCAAAATGGAGAGTCAGACACAGGTATGGCAGGGCTAAGTGAAGAGTCCAAGTAACATAGCAGCCCACATTTGGCTGCAGCTAACAATACAACCCTTTCTGTTACTCAACATGACCAAATTCTAATGCATTGAAAGGAACTATATCTGGTTAGATGACCTTGCTATCCTTGTTATAAGTGAACCATTGTTTACTTAACATTAATTGCAAATATGTGATGAACTATTCATCTTGTTAGAATATGTGATTAGGTAGTTCATTTTTTTTAAACCTCAAACCTACTTAGAGAGTGATGAAATTTATTTGGATAATTGATCGCCTAATTGATTCTGGAAATTGAAATTGATTCAATAGAGGAAACACTCTGACACATGGAAAGACGGCTAAAAGAGTGGCTAACAGTACTCTAATTTCTTTGTCACCTTGACCAAATGTAGCATCAGAAAGTGAAGAACCTAGTGGAAAGGTGGGAGAATCTGTTGGCAAGTTTTACTTTTGTTGTATTGATCGTTTTCTCTTGCTGTCTTGGCTTGTTATCAGCTCTTTGCAGTGTGTGATAATGTTGTCCCTTATAAGAAAGTATATCTGGCATATTCTGGCACTCATTCTTTATGAATCATTGAGAAGCATAAATTGGGCGCATACCCATTAATGAAATGTTTCTGTGCTTGTCTTTGTTAGGTGGGAATCACTTTTGGACCTACGTATTTGCTGAAACTATACCTAGCTGGAGCAGTTGGTGGCTCAGTTTTCTATCTAGTTCACCATGCTTTGTTGGCCCCATCCTCCAAGGTAGAGTGACTTAATTCCAAGTTCTTAAAGAAGCTCTGGTG